>NW_015506267.1:490578-499047 GCF_001515645.1 Sinocyclocheilus grahami | reverse complement strand
CTCTGATCCGTTCATTGCTCGCTTCTATGGCTGCAGTACGCTATGTTTGCTGCAAACTTCTGCATCTTTTTCAGGTTTTGCATTAAAGGGGCTTGATGTTCTTCTTAGCTGCTTATAAAGAGCACCCCTTCGCTGCTACTCTCCTCCGGTAAGGGGCTTGCTGCTTTTCTTAGCTGCTTATAAAGAGCACCCCTTCGCTGCTACTCTCCTCCGGTAAGGGGCTTGCTGCTCAGCTGCTTATAAAGAAGAGCACCCATTCGCTGCCTTCTCCTGTAAGTTGCTGCTGCCCCAGTCTCTGTTATTCCAGAAGGATATGCTTCTTTCAGAATGCCATCGGTTGTGGTTTGGGCGGTTCTGGCCTATCGCTGTGTCTTCACATCTACCTATAGGAATACGACACCTATTGCGGCATTCCTATATAAGCTCTATTCAGTATTATTCAGCAGCTTTTCAGCTTGCTCCGGAGCAAATTACCCTCCTCCATCCCCAGCTCCTCCTTTCGCCACAGTCAGGACTTGGCTTTCTGATATTCCTTGCTAATCAGACTCCTTTATCTTGAATAAAGTGTTACACTTAAATATCATTAATGATATCTGCCTTGTTCTGTTCTGTTAACCCTAGGGGGGTTATTATTGCTGCTCTCCCTGCTCATTCATGACAGGTTGCATGGATGGGCAGGGAGGTTTTTGCCCAGAACATAACCATACCGCCAAACCAAACTTTATGCTAAGTATCTATCATTTTGACGATAGTGGTCCTGACAGAACTTTATTTATTGTGCACTGTCGGCTTCACAACTTTGCAGATAGTTTATGCTCACATACAGCTCACACTGCATGAAAGGTAATATTCGGAAAGGCATAATAGGGGCACTTTAAAAATATGACAACTAGCATCTGGTTATGGTCGCTCTTAAGGTGTTTCTCATGTTATCTAACTGCAATTATAGTATAACTGTCTATTATTTAACGATAAACATTAACTATAATGCTCTTCATAACATAACACTACTGGCCAGAGGTCAACTAAAGCATTAAAATGTCAAAAAATGCAGTAATTTCTTCCATTTTTGGCGAGTGTGCTACAGAAGCACTGAAATAAATCGGCATCATTGCTGGAACTATTGGCTGCTCCAGGGCACGCTTTACTTCCGCATTCCTCAGTTCCTATGGAAGTCTATGGGAGTGTCGCAACTCTGTTTCTCAACGGCTCTGCAGTGACGGTAATAGGTGAGCGCCGGCCAATAAGATTGCAGTTTGTGCATTAGTTCCGCCCACTACCGAAGAAACCGGAAGTGGCTTGTGCTTGTTCTCAAAGGCTGAATAATTCCAAATGAACTATTTTGACAGGAAAATACAACAAGGAATATACAGTAATTTACGCTGCGCTGTGCATCCATTGAGATGATTTAAAATAGTGTGCTTTAAAGACAGAGAGCGATGAACACTCAAGTGCGCAGTGTTCATAATGAGTGAAGGCAAGTGAATTATCGGTGTTAAACTTATACTTAGCCTCTAACTCAAACACTGGCGAGTGAAATCTAACAATTTATTAGCCAACGGCTAACGATAGACATTATTTGGTTGCCTAGCATGGAAATTTAGTCGCATATGCTAGTGATTTACTCGTATTGGGTTGACACACTACCCAGAATCTCTCAAATACAAAAAACTGATTCTCCTATAACACTTTCCCTGCTCTCCTCTCAAACAGACTCCACAACATGTATGTTTTGTATGTGTGTGTGTGTGTGTGTGTGTGTGTGTGTGTTCACACACACCTTGGCACTGCTGTCAGAGTGGCGTCTGGTACAGGCTTGTAGCTGCGTCATCCAAAGCTGCTGTTCTGTGGCATCCACCGCTGGGATAGAGGAATTACAGGAGGAAACATGAGAGAGAGGGAGAGGAAATATGCAAAGTATTAATGTATTAGTTACCAGGGTTATTTTAGTTAACTAAAACTAATACCATAAAAAATACTAGAAATAAAATAAACTTCAACTGAATAAAATAAAATACTAAAAAGCCTTTATTTCAGTTAGTTCCCAAGGCAACATTTTTCATTTATTTAGTTTAACCTGATGTACTAAAATAACTAAAACGGAAATAAAATTCATAAAAATATATATACATGTTTTAAAAAAAACATTAAATAAAAATGACAAAAAACAACACAATTTAAAAGAAATTACTATAAAAATAAATTGTAAAAAAAAAAAATCAAACTCTTAATAAAAACTACAGTATAACAGTATCTCACTGATACTAAAATAACACACTGGCACAGTAAATGAAACATCCTTTTGATCTTTCACAATGACGAGTGACCCTGAGCGTGTCGACACCGCATCACTTCCACATTCAACAGGAAGTCAGACTATTCCTAGAGTCAAAACAAGCGTCAATGAAACACTTGAGCTGAAATCATCAAACTTCACTGAGCTTCAGAAGGGCTTTAAATTTAACTTTACAGCCTGAATAAACCAGAAACAGACTCCAGATTAATGAGTGCTGGAGAAAGACTGGATCACCAGCCGTCCAAAAATAAACACACCACCACATAATACACACGCACACACACGCACATACATCCGAGAACAACAGTGTGTACTAACTGTATTAAAAAATTTATGCATCATGATGCTTTCTCAAACAGTTCTGCATTGATGAATAAAACTCCATATTTGGAATTTTAAATTAATTATTATTAATTTGGTTTAACAAGCATGCTAATACAAAATATTACATAAGATGTGGTGTGCTAAACTAATACATGGAAATATTTCAGACACAAAAAACGGATGCATCAGGAAACATTTTAAATAAAACAATGTATTCAAAACTTTCTTTTTAAAATTTTTTTAAATAAAAAATCCTATCCATACAATACAGTTAGACTTGGATCCCTTTTATAATGTTGGCTGCTTTTGATCTTTTTACCCAGTCTTTCTTAACTGAACCTTTAAATAAAGGTGCCAAAAATCAAAAAATAAAAATACATAAAATATGTAACACATAAAATAAAATCAATATAAAATAAAATCTAAGTAAATACATATAAATAAATACAATTATTCTAAATAAATAAATATAAAATAAAAAATGTATTAATGTAAAAATACCAAAATAAATATAAATAATATATTATATTTTAATAATAAATAAAAATAAAATGGTAAGCGTTGATTTCATGCTGGATTTAAGATGAAATGGCCTGATTTTCACCATCAAGGCCCTTAACCAAGATGGTTTAATAGCTTAGCCAAATCCTCACTACTGAGAACCACCTTGGACCAGAAGAAACCAGCTACCAAACCTCATGGTAAATACCCAGAACCCCTTGAGATGGCAGCAGTGAGCAAATTCTAAACAGCAATATTGTGAAATAGTATTACAATTTAAAATAATATATAAATATATATTTAAAGTAATATATTTTAAAATATAATTTATTCCTGTTATTCAAAGCTGAATTTTCAGCATCATTACTCCAGTCGTCAGTGTCACATGATCTTTCAGAAACAGGGGCGTAGCCATTTTTTTTTTGTCTAATTGATGTTTTTTTTCCTTATCTCTTTTAATTGGTTAAGAAATCAAAAACACTGCTGGACAGTAATTTGTATGATTTTTCCCCCCTTTATTTTCTTTATGACAATTTTATGATTGGTTTATATACTACAAACACTTTTTTCCGTTTTTATCACAGAATAAGGCAGAAATATATATGTTATAGTTTCTATAGTGTAATAAATGCTATGTCAATTAGCACAGCATTATTCATATACTTTATTTATTTATTACCTGGAGATGACTTGAAAAACACACACAAACCATAGTCTCGCGTAGCCAGACCTTCAGACGGACGAGCAGAAGGTCTGGGAACCTTGGCCGCTTTGAATGTCAAGGACCGCCCACGAGGCCATATGACTGACAGATAAAGCAACCAATCATGTTTCGTTTTGTGCCGCGTCATGTTTAGGGGAGTGGAAATGTCCCCACAATAACAGACTGTGTGTAAAACTCTTGGACGTATTTTAAAGACTCTATGCCGTGAACATTAAATATTTCACATACTTTTAAAAAAACAGCGTTCAGTTGATCCTGATAAGCGCTCATTATCACAGTTGTAAACACGACGGCTTTCTTCTTACATGAGGGGGTTTGGCGTCACGGCATCTTTGTTTCCAGGCGGAACATTTAAAAATGCAACACGCACATCTCCCGGAAACCCTGTATAATTCAACCAATCCGATGACGACTTCGAAACTCCCGAAGTGCTTCCAATTTTGTGTGCCGTATGCATCAGACGTTCAGCCAACGGTTCGTGGGCATGACGTCTGAGGCTGAGACTACATA
The DNA here is from genome assembly GCF_001515645.1 of Sinocyclocheilus grahami. Classification (NCBI taxonomy): domain Eukaryota; kingdom Metazoa; phylum Chordata; class Actinopteri; order Cypriniformes; family Cyprinidae; genus Sinocyclocheilus; species Sinocyclocheilus grahami. Next base: position 494,692 of record NW_015506267.1, on the reverse strand, counting down.
AACCATAGATTGCAATCATGTGTTTATTGTCTTCACGTTTCATCAGTCAGAACGTTTCTGCTTTTTATTCAGCTTAGCTACAGCGATAGATGGATGCCTAGTTTGTCCATATTAGGGATTTCCTGGCATGTCATAAGTTACTTTTATGAGTCAATTTTGGATTTTGTGCGCGAGAGTGTCCTCCAGCTTCGAGTATGAATGAAACATACATTGCACATCAGTGTTTCTTTTTCAAAACTGCATCATGGCATTTGCGTGTGCCGTATGCATCAGACGTTCAGCCAATGGTTCGTGGGCATGACGTCTGAGGCTGAGACTACATAAACCATAGATTGCAATCGTGTGTTTATTGTCTTCACGTTTCATCAGTCAGAACGTTTCTGCTTTTTATTCAGCTTAGCTACAGCGATAGATGGATGCCTAGTTTGTCCATATTAGGGATTTCCTGGCAAGTCAAAAGTTATTGCTTCTATGAGTCCATTTTGGACTTTCTGTGTGAGAGCAGTGGCTTCTAGTATGAATGAAACATACACTGTATTAGAGTGTATCCGTAATGTTCACATTGCCTCGTTTTGGGTCCGAATAAAACAACAGGTCATGCATAGACAATCTGGTCTCTTTGAATTTAAATCTAGATTTACTCACACTGGCCCTTGAAAACCTCTAAGTGAACACGCCCGAAAAAAAACTACGGGGACACATCCCCTCTGTATTCTATGCCCATGTTCAGAAATCATTCTAATATGCGGAAACATTTCTGATTATTATCAATGTTGAAAACAGTTGTGCTGCTTCATCTTTTTGTGGAAACCAAGATGCATTTTGTTTTTCAGGATACTTTGATGAATAGAAAGTTCAAAAGAACAGCATTTATTTGAAATGAAAATCTTTTGTAACATTATAAATGTGTTTATCGTCACTTTTGATCAATTTAATGCGACGTTATTGAATAAAAGCATTTAAAAAAATGAAACTATTGAATGGTAGTGTTTAGAACTGACATCATAATGGAAGTGAATCATCTGTTTATTTCACACAGTTTTTCTCCATATGGCTGGACAGACTGAGAAATAGACTGAATGTCAATGAGACTCTCAGTACTAAATCCTCCAGCACTACAGAGAGCAAATACTGAATAAATGCACAAACTCCTGCATGAAACATGACTTTTGTAAACAGATGCCGCTGGATGCCGTGGTAACAGCCCAACAATGCAGCGCAAGCAAGTAACCTTTAGCTCATCGTCACACTAATGCACTGACCTGAGATACACAAGCGCAACATGAAGCTCAGAAAGCAAGTTTAAAATACCTCTGAGTTTGAAGAGCTCCCCATTGGCTGAGCTGACGATGAACATGTGAGGTGCCTCGTTGCTCGACATCACAGACGCACCAATCAGAGGCAGGGATCCGCGGGGCTTCTGACTTCGTCCCTGCTCGCTCATGAAATACTGCAGCTGACCCAGATCAGGGTCCAACACGAAATACCTGCACAGACACAGATCACAATACATCATACAGTGATCCATCACAGTATAACTGCATCACAACTTGAGAGAAGTGAGCGCACTAGAGTGACTCAGTGTGTTGCATCTTTAGTTCACAGATTCCCCGTTTCTATTTTTGTTGCATTGCACCGATTGTCTGACATTATATGATTATTTTTTCTAAATAAACATGGATATTTGACTTGAAATACTTGGACAGAACATGCAAATTGCAAACATGCTTTATTTAAAATAGCATTTTAAAACATATTTTGCTAACTGTATTTATGTGCTTATATTAATTAAGAGCCATTTGGCAGTTGCCGAGCAGGATGTTTGTTTCACCTTCATTTAAGCAGGCAAAACACAAAACAACTAATTTCTTATTTAAAGGGTTACTCCACCCCAAAATGAAAATGTTGTCATTAATCACTTACCCCCATGTCGTTCCAAACCCGTAAAAGCTTTGTTCGTCTTCGGAACACAATTTAAGATATTTTGGATGAAAACCGGGAGGCTTGTGACCGCCACATTGACTGCCAAGTAAATAACACTGTCAAGGCCCAGAAAAGTATGAAAGACATCGTCAAAATAGTCCATCTGCCATCGGTGGTTCAATCTGAATTTTATGAAGCGACGAGAATACTTTTTGTACGCGGAAAAAACAAAAATAACGACTTTATTCAACAATTCGTCGCCTCCGCGTCACCGTAGCGTAATTTTGGAGAATATCCACTGAACGCAAACTGCGTATACTGTTCTACTTGTCTGTGTGAGAGTAAATGAGAGTGAAAGTCACAGCTCAGCTCTCTGACTGATTAAACCGTATGAGAAAGTGCACATGACAGCAGCTGAACCACAGAAAACCAAACAAAACCAACCAAACCTGGAAAACCGTTCATTCAACAATTCATTAGTTGCTGAAGAGATTTTGTATTTGTACTAGCTGTGCTTTCTGATTTTATAAAAAATAGGGGTGTATAAACCATATCAACAATCTATTCTAAAGAAATCTTAAATTTGTTCACATGCTGTTAAAATGAACATACAAAGTGCAATATTTTCAAAAAGTAATAAAGAAAAAGAAATAAATGAAGAAAAAGAAAGGAACAAAATAGTATTATAGTATTGTATACTAGTTATCTTATAACAGTAGCACCCATAGTACCTCTAAAGTTAATAAACAATTATAAAACATATCAACGATCTGTTCTTTATAGACATTTTCAATTTCTCGCATACTATTAAAATAGTGTGCAATATTAAAACAATAAGCACATATTTAAAGAGTAAGTGTCTAAAATAGCATATTAATGGAAAGCTACGTTTCCAATACATTTCATTTTGGGGAAAAAAATTAAAAGAAAGAAAAAATGAGAAACAAAAGTTTTCTGTAGAAAACTTCAATCTCTCATATGCTGGTAAAATTCAAATAAAATTAAAGTGCAAGTAGTCATTTTGGTTTTAGAATGCATGAAAAATCAGCAGATTTTTAATGAATAAGTGTTCAAATTGCATATTAATATACAAACTTTAAAAAAAAAAACATTTTGAAAATACAAAAGCTTTTTGGGGAAATAATTAAAGAAATACAGTGTACTCTCAACCCATAGAATCTTTAGATTTAATAATTATAAACCATATCAATCTATAGAAAGGCAGTTCCTAACATTGTTAAAATTAAAGTTCAATATTTCCAAAAGTAGATATTTTGTATTAGCATGCACAATAACCACATATATAATGAATACGTTTCGAAAAAAAAGTTATGGCAAAAAAACAAAGAAAGAAAGAAGTGTGCGAGTGAGTGTCTGCAGTGAGGATGTTGTCTGTGTCTCTGTGTTTCTCATCTGAAGCGGATCAATGACTCTGTCTGATCACAGGAACAGCAGCTTTGACCAGCAACAAGCTTCAATAACCACTAAACCACACACACATTTGACAACTGTTTTGACATGTTTAGTAAAAGTGAAACACATGGATCTTTGTGACAGGCTGATTTTTTCCACACGCATTATGAATGTGTTTCTAGTGTATTCACCAAACTCAGGTGCTTTTTGAAGCAGCATCCTCACTAAAATGATCTGGAGCACTGATTGCTTTAAAACAAGCATAAAGGTTTGGAAAAAATAATAAAAACAAAACCGCACTTTGCAACATGCAAAATAATCACAGCTCAAAAACTTGCACTATATGCTGATCCGGTTTTGTCGTACAACAGACATAAGTAAAAAAAAAAAAAAAAACAACACATTAATTTTCTCCATACAGAAAATAACGATGAGATTTGCTTCTCCAAAAGCCAAAAGTCAACGTGAGTTCCACTATTTTTTTTAATTGCCAAATTAAATTTTCAGTGAATTTGATTTCTGTATATTCTGAAACTGAAGTCATTTGTATATTCTGCAGTTTTTAATGAATAAATGACATTTGATCATATTATATATATATTTTTTTTTAATGAAGGCAAAGAAAAGAGTTACACTTAATTATACAGATTAAGAAATTAGAGCAAACATTTGAGTTCATTCTTTCTGAGGTTTCTGGCCTCGACGCTGCTCTTTATCTCATAGACTCCAGCCTTTGTGACTTTATATCTCGCAATTCTGACTTTATAACTCGCAATTC
>NW_015506267.1:488674-488965 GCF_001515645.1 Sinocyclocheilus grahami | reverse complement strand
ATGAAAAAAAGTAAGATATGGAAAAAAAAAATTCCCAAAACCCTTTTTTTTTTTTTTTTATTCAGTGGCAGAAACGGGCTTCCATATATAGTAGTATATCAATGATGCAAAAACCAAAAAACTGTGTTGTTATAATAATATTTTTTTTTAGACGCAAGAAAACCTTTTTGGACTGGGGAGGAACTTTTGAGCTTCCTCATGATATGCCAGTTAAAATAAATGGTTCAAAAAGCCTATGATAAGCAGATTTCATAATGAAGACAGGTGGCTTTAGGCTGGTTGGTTATGAAA
>NW_015506267.1:483388-487798 GCF_001515645.1 Sinocyclocheilus grahami | reverse complement strand
AAAAAAAGTCTGAATTGTGAGATAAAAAGTCGCAATAACCTTTTTAAATTTTTTTATTCAGTGGCAGAAACGGGCTTCCATAGGAAACACTTTTGTAGAAAACAGTGAAGTGAGTCAGTACTGCAAAAGAAGCACTGTGACTCAAACACGTCAGGATTTGTCGCCCACGGTTCAGATACACCTGTGAGTTTCACCGTTCCTCAATAAGCTCAAATAACACCGAAATAAAACTACAGATGCACTTCCGTTTCTGCTTTTCTCTACAACAAACTCTGGCCCTTTAACTTCACATTTAAATATTCATATTTTCCATGCTTGAAACATCTGTTCTCTGAGATCTGTGTAGAGAAGAATTCAGTCACACAAAAACGTGTGCTAGTAATCTGAGAAAGGTCATAATCCCAGAGTTACATTTCTATTCTTCAGCCTGGTTTTTCCAGTCCACCTATTAAACCTGCTGGAAGAGTTACAAAAAACAATGTATACTGTACTGCTGCTGCAATATAAAATTAATGTAACAGACTGCATGACTGACACCAAGGAAAACAATAGTACAACATAGAGCAGCCTCTACAATTTTCATTCACATCAAATTAAATATTTAATCTAGTAATTTCCATAAAGCAGATATGCCTTTTATAAGTGTGTGAGCTAGATATATTTATGGTGCATCGTGTGACTGATCAATAAGAAATGATTTGTGCTATCATTGATGTTTTGGTGATCTCTCTGATCTCTGTTCTTTCGATTAATCCACTCTAGTTCATTCCCTAAGAAACACGTTTGCATCTCAGCAAACCAATAACGAAACCCCTGGAGGACATGTGCAGGTCATATTTCATTCCAAAAGCTCAAAAAAAGAATTATATTTTGAATAAAACAAAATGTTTCAGGAACACTGTGAGTGTTGGACTTACATTATCCCATTATTTTCATGAGAGTTGAGCACATTTAAATCCAAATGATCATTATTGTGATGCAAAAGTTATAAACTACTTGAATATATTTAAAAATACTTATAATAATAGCTGTTGTTGTACATAGCACCTGTAATACATAGTTTAATTATGGTTATCTAAATTAAAAAAAATTGTATTATAGAATATTATATTATAATATTATAGAAAATATTGATACTTACAAAAAACAGTAAAACATCTGGATGCATTACCATAAATTTGCTGTGGAAATGAGCTTTAGTGCAAATAAAGCCACAATGCACCTTAACATTCCTAAAAAAGTTGCTTTTCTTTAATTTATGAATTCTATTTTTTTAATTTTGATTTTGGTGTGAAATGTGATCTGTAAGCATGGTTATTATAGTAAACAAATTAAAACATTATTTTGAATAAAATAAACATTAACTGAAAAGAAAAATCTAACTTTTTTTATTCCAGCTATTTGCCAAGGCAACATTTTGTTTTTTAATTTGATTTAACTTGATGTACTAAAAAAAGTAAAAAAAATTTTTTTTAATAAAAACTATATAGACATGCTCTTAAAAAGTACTTAAAAAGACAAAAAAAAAAAATTTATTAAAATGGGAAATATAAAAATGTATACTAATTAAAATGATAAAAACTATAATAGTATCTCAATGATAAATAAAAATAATACTGCATGTAAGAGGTGTTTAACTATAGACGGGGTATTTATGATCTGAAAGATGCAACTGAATTAAATGTTTTAAACAGCCCCTGGGATCAAGGACAGAAAACACAATGGATGAATAACACATATCTGACATATTCATACTGTCACAAGTTTGCTACTGTGAGGAGCACGGAACGAGGAAACCAGGAGACCAGGAGTACAAACCAATGAGTTTATTTCAACAGCAGGGAATCAAACAATACCGGACAACACTAACTGAAAGGTCTCAGACTTTTAAACACAGGATGACGAGGGACTAAGGAGACACACCAGGAATCATAGGAAATTAAACATGGGAAACACCTGGGATGAAATTAACAGAATATGCGGGAGACAGAAACTGGGTCACCGAAAAACACACACAAAACACAGGACAGAGTCTGACACATACTATATTTACATGTTTCACTCTCCTGACAGCAACAAGGAGAAAAGCTGCTTGATTCACGTCCACCAGCTCAGAGCCTGACAGTCCTGCTGAACACAGAGAAATGAGCGCTGACGTGTGTGTGTGTGTGTGTGTGTGTGTGTGTGTGTGTGTGTGTGTGAGGCTAAACTCAGAAACATTACATTGTCACCATCCAAATGTCAACATATGTTGTCAACTCCTCCTGAGCTGTGGTCTGAATAACTCCACATAGAACTGAAAAATCACAAGTGGGATCTCTGCTCTGAAAACATTTAATGAACATTTCACCATTTCATTCGGAAAAAATGATAATAAAAAAATCTGCATGTCAAAAACTCACTGAAACTCAAAAATCATTGAGAGTACGCCAAAATAAAAGTTTAATTAACTTGAAGAAATTCATAGAAATATATTACTATTTTACATTAAAATGTACTCCTTGAAGTAATAATAATAACAACAACATTGATTTGAGATAATAATAATATATTTATAATAATCCTAATTATTAATAAGAATATATTATTAGTAGTAGTACTGTTGTTGTTAATATTATAAGGAATATCATAACCCAGATATTTTAACATCCAAGTTTTAATTTATACAATATAGTTCTGTTCTTCTGCACTTTTTTTGAAAAAAATAAAAATAAAAGTGCAATGTTTTATTGTAAATTAAATCACTATATTTCCATTTGATTACATTTTAAAAGACTGATTAAATTAAGTTTTAAGAATTAAATTGATTAGACATGCTGTTTATTGAATGAAAAAGGAATTAAACCATTAAAACAGAATCCAGATCAATTGAAACTGAAAACACGGAATTTCGAAAAAAATTTATAAAATGGATTTTATAGGGCCCTACAAATATGATGCTTACATTATTCATAACTGAGATCCTGAGCTTTGAAAGAGCAACATCGGAGTAATATCATTTTCCTCTAGGTTCATATGATCATAATCACAGCTCATAATCTCACAGTATCATAACAGACGCTCCAGTCTCATGCAGATGGACTCTAGAATCTCGCGTCACCATCAGCAGTGAATCTGACGTGCAGGTGTGTGAATCTGATCTGAATATCAAAGCTCGTCCCATGCATTCAGCGCGCACACATCAGAGCGTCCTAAAACACACATTTGTGCAATCCTCCATCATGAAAGCAGCCTGAAATAGACCTTGTGTGTGAAGAAACTTATTTCCGCCTGCGCTGTTTTACAACTTGGAGACAGACTGTGTTTAAAGTACAAAGATCACATTCCCATCTAGATAACGTGTGTGTGTGTGTGTGTGTGTGTATTTATTAAACTGGTTCCTGATCTCTTGTGTAATTATTCCTGAATATCAGTTCATCTCAGAATCTGCTGTAAAACCAGCAACAAGTCCGAACCGACGTCGAGTGTTCGTTCAGTGACTAACATAAGATATCAGGATAACTTCAGCTTTAAATCTAAAAACACAAAAACTAACACGTGGCATCAATGTGGATGAGAAAGGATCTGAAGTTTTGTTCTGATGCAACACTTCAGTAATGATGGACAATTTAGTCACATTGTGCCAGAATGCACCACAAAATATGAGCATGAGTTCAAAAGCCAGATTAGGAACCTTATTTCTGACTATAATTGATCTAAAACAAAATTGTTATATCAATCATATAAAAAATGTATTTTCTGAGTTATTGTCTTAGTAGTTTTAATGGTGTCATTTTAACTACGTTTACTAAAAACTTCACAAGACATTTAAAATAACCTATAGTGAAAAATATTATATATATTCTTCACTAGGTTATTTTAAATGTCTTGTGAAGTTTTTATTATATATATATATATATATATATATGTGTGTGTGTGTGTGTGTGTGTGTGTGTGTGTATTAGTACAGTATTATCTGTAATGTATACTGTAAAAAACATTTACGGTAAAATACCGGCAGCTGTGGTTGCGAGAACTTCACAGTAAAAAATATGGTAGCAACATTTTAGGTTTTACAGACTTGACTTAAATTCACAATAAAATACTGTATTTCATTAACTGATGCAATGTTAATAAACCAACATGTTAATATACTAATATCTGTTTTGAACCATTGTAATGCACTGATAACCACCAAAAACTGGTGGTGATGAGAAAGTCACATGATGAACCAAAGCTCATCACAAACAGCTTGTCTGCGACCTGAGGAGGACAATACTTATATATAGAATGTGCACAGTGTCATTCACACCAACACTAAACCCCATCACGGTGACACACATGATACTGAAATAATGCAATAAACATTCATTTAACAACATTAGATGTAAGATTAAACCCTAGTGTACACAACTGATAAGAAAAAACTAA
>NW_015506267.1:481287-482748 GCF_001515645.1 Sinocyclocheilus grahami | reverse complement strand
AAAAATATGGTAGCAACATTTTAGGTTTTACAGACTTGACTTAAATTCACAATAAAATACTGTATTTCATTAACTGATGCAATGTTAATAAACCAACATGTTAATATACTAATATCTGTTTTGAACCATTGTAATGCACTGATAACCACCAAAAACTGGTGGTGATGAGAAAGTCACATGATGAACCAAAGCTCATCACAAACAGCTTGTCTGCGACCTGAGGAGGACAATACTTATATATAGAATGTGCACAGTGTCATTCACACCAACACTAAACCCCATCACGGTGACACACATGATACTGAAATAATGCAATAAACATTCATTTAACAACATTAGATGTAAGATTAAAACCTAATGTACACAACTGATAAGAAAAAACTAAGAAGAAACATGTTATTGCAACAAAAAAACATCAACTATGATGTGTCATGCAGGGAATTCTGGGAGTGTCAATTTACGGTTTTTCACTGTTAATTATACAATGACTTTTTCTTTTTCACTTCCAAAAACCTTTTAACAGTATTTTACTGTAAAATTACGTTAAATGTAATTACATTCATTCACCGTATATAGTATGGAAACTTACTGTTAACCAATTAAGGTTAACAGTAAGTTGAGGTTTTTACTGTATCATTTTTACAGTATTTTACTGTTAAAATCACAATCATTTTTTTTACAGTGTATACAGTATGTGAGTAGCCTATAACACGAGTAGCTAATGAACTAATAAATCCTGTCATAACTGAATACCTAAACGAAACAAAAAAATGACAAACAAAATAACCCTAAATAAATCATATTTAGGTCTAAAATAGAGTTTATGATTTATCGAAATGTCACGTATTGTGGTAATACTGCAGCCACGAGTTGAGCTCAGTCAGTGTAAACTTCATCACGGTTCGGTACCTGTTCTGCCAGCCCTGGATGAGGTTGGTGTATTTGCTCAGCACTCCCTCTATCCTGCGCGTTCGTCCGGGCTGCAGCGGCGCAATGTTCCCCGCCGGAGACGCTCCGAACCCGAGAGAGGCCGATCCCGATCCCGAGCCCGAGCCCGTCCGAGCCGCCAGCCTCCTCTCCGCGGGCTGCGACGAGCACAGCGGCTTTTCCATCGCGGACCCCGATCTAAATCCTGACGGAGGAGCTGGAACCCGTTTCCATCGCGCTGCGCTTCCGCTTCCCTCTGCCCGATGCCATACTCCGCGGAGCACGTCTCTCTGGCTGCTCTTTCCAGCGTGTTTCTGTTGGGAATCTGAGACACTCCCTCCTTCCAACCCGGATATTACAAACGCATGTGAACGTGTCTATAAAATCTCGGCTGTGAGCGCGACGCGTGCGTGACGCGCAGCCTTTCGACCAAACGCTGATGCACCGAATCTATCTATCTCTCTCTCTCTCTCTCTCTCTCTCTCTCGCTCTCTCTCTCTCTCTCTCTCCCTCTCCTTCACCCTCTCTCTCTAC
>NW_015506267.1:479748-481165 GCF_001515645.1 Sinocyclocheilus grahami | reverse complement strand
TTTTTATACACCATACATTTATTTTATTTGTTAATACTAAGTTTTACTGCATTTGAACTATTCTTATTTGTTTTATCTATTCAGCACAGCAGTTTTTGTGCCAAAGAAGCATGCTAAAATGAGAGAAAGGAAAAAGAGTGACTAGAAAGGTGGTTGAAGGAGAACGATAAAGAGGAGGACATTGACTAGAGGACAGGTGGAAGGAAGAAGGAGAGAGAGAGAGAGTGAAGGAAGGAGGAAAAGAGGCAGAGCGTTGAGTAAAGTGCTGAGATTGTTAAAAGCTCACTCATTTGTCTGTCATGTCGTGTCGTCTGCTGGTGATAATCGACACTGAAAGGTACAGGACTTTGTTCTGCGCCATCACTCTTTTTCTCCCCCTCCCCGTCAGCCCTCCTCATCTTTCATGTCTCATCTGATATCTTCTTGACCTCTATTTTTCACGCTTCCTTTGGCTCCTTCGCTCTCCCTCTCTCTCTCTCTCTCTCTCTCTCTCTCTCTCTCGCTCTCGCTCTCTCTCTCTCTCTCGGTCGTCTGCATCATCATCTGCACGGACTATAATATTCTAGTGAAGACGGTTCTGATCACTCCACATATGCGTTTTTTTGCCTGTATGAACAGCATAAAGTACATAAAGTCCATAAAGTACAATAATCTGTTATAAAAATGAAGGATCTTTGAAGGTTCTCAGCTGGTTGTGTTTACTCAGATTTTACATTAGACATGAACTTCATTATAAAATTCAATTTTCTAAATGGATAAACATTGGCAGAGATGATTTATAGAGTTAAACTTAAAAAAAAAAAAAGGGTTCAAGCTCTTGGCAGACAAAATTTACAGCAACTTCTTTGTTGCAAGTGAACTTTTATTTAACATATTCTGTCATATATTCTTTTAGCGTTTGTACTTTTATGTCATGCAAACTGTCCATTTATGCCTTGTTTAGATGCATGTGCTCTAAAATATTGGTTTGATTGCAACACTGCCTTTGACGTCAACAACAAAACGTATGGGAAGTTTTTTGGCCTTCCTTTAATTTTACATTTATGTTACTATAGTAAGTATGCACAAGTAACACGGATTGTTATTAGTTTCATTTAACTTTTTTTTTTTATCTGTACCATCCACGAACCATCAGAACAATTTCTTTTTTGGACACTAAATATGGGTTTTCAGGTCAAAGAGGCTCCCAGCTAACAAAATATGTTCTAAGAATGTTTTTTAACGTTCCCAATAAGTTATAAAACGTTATTTCAGATTCAGCGTTCAAAACATCCACGTTTTTCTTGGTTATGTGAATTGAAAATGTCATTTTATCATTTTATAAACATGGAAATGTTACTTTTGAATGTTCTCTGAACTTTCTGAAACAAGTATCATTTAAAAAAAAAAAAAACGCGTTAGACGAATGTCCAAATAA
>NW_015506267.1:476994-479678 GCF_001515645.1 Sinocyclocheilus grahami | reverse complement strand
CTCTCGCTCTCTCTCTCTCTCTCTCTCTCTCTCTCTCTCTCTCTCTCGCTCTCGCTCTCTCTCTCTCTCTCGGTCGTCTGCATCATCATCTGCACGGACTATAATATTCTAGTGAAGACGGTTCTGATCACTCCACATATGCGTTTTTTTGCCTGTATGAACAGCATAAAGTACATAAAGTCCATAAAGTACAATAATCTGTTATAAAAATGAAGGATCTTTGAAGGTTCTCAGCTGGTTGTGTTTACTCAGATTTTACATTAGACATGAACTTCATTATAAAATTCAATTTTCTAAATGGATAAACATTGGCAGAGATGATTTATAGAGTTAAACTTAAAAAAAAAAAAAAGGGTTCAAGCTCTTGGCAGACAAAATTTACAGCAACTTCTTTGTTGCAAGTGAACTTTTATTTAACATATTCTGTCATATATTCTTTTAGCGTTTGTACTTTTATGTCATGCAAACTGTCCATTTATGCCTTGTTTAGATGCATGTGCTCTAAAATATTGGTTTGATTGCAACACTGCCTTTGACGTCAACAACAAAACGTATGGGAAGTTTTTTGGCCTTCCTTTAATTTTACATTTATGTTACTATAGTAAGTATGCACAAGTAACACGGATTGTTATTAGTTTCATTTAACTTTTTTTTTTTATCTGTACCATCCACGAACCATCAGAACAATTTCTTTTTTGGACACTAAATATGGGTTTTCAGGTCAAAGAGGCTCCCAGCTAACAAAATATGTTCTAAGAATGTTTTTTAACGTTCCCAATAAGTTATAAAACGCTATTTCAGATTCAGCGTTCAAAACATCCACGTTTTTCTTGGTTATGTGAATTGAAAATGTCATTTTATCATTTTATAAACATGGAAATGTTACTTTTGAATGTTCTCTGAACTTTCTGAAACAAGTATCATTTAAAAAAAAAAAACATTAGACGAATGTCCAAATAAAATGTTTCAGGGAAAAAATCATTCCATGAATGATGTATAAATGTTTTTTTTGCAAACATCTTGACAACCTTATTAAAGACCAGATAACTCTGAATGAACGTTCTGAATTATGTTGTGATGTTTGTATCAGCTGTTTGGGCTCTCATTCTGACGGCACCCATTCACTGCAGAGGATCCATTGCTGAGCAAGTGATGGAATACTACATTTCTCCAAATCTGTTCCCATGAAGAAACAAATTACTGTCTTATGCACAGTACATACTGCATACTAAGTAGTGTGTATTTCATTCTGAATTTACACATGGCAACTGCAGCACTTGTTCATGGCTACTTGAACATGACTTAACCATCATTCTTTAAAGCTGTTTGTTTGCTCAAGGCCTGTTCGCTTAGAAAAAGCTTTACCTGCCGGTGACCCGCAGAGAGAAACAGTTTAAAAGCTGAAATAAACAGCACTTTCTCCTCTTGCTGTTTCTTTGCATCCATTAGTATGATATAAAGAAATGCGTCCATGGCTGTATATCTTAAGAGTCACTAAATCAATCTGAGTCATGCTGAGAAGAGGAGCTACTGATGGATCTGTGCTGCGTATTTACAAAACCCTCCACATCAGGTTTCACTACAAGAGGCCAGAGATAGATTTCCTTCTGACAGCACAAAACAGCAAACACAATGCAGATCAATGTGAGCAGAGAAAGCAGCGTTTTTGACTTAAAGGCAGAGTACGTGATTTCTGGTAGCCAATGATGATATTTGAAATCACCAAAACAAACACGCCCCTACCTCAAAAGGGTCTTGCCCCTATTCTGATAGCTCCGCCCCACACATACGTAGCAACCCAGGCAACGATTAGTTCTGTGAAACAAAGCAAAACCAATCTACATCGGAGGCGAGTGACGCAGCGCGACAAAATACTATAGAACTCATTATAATCAGTGATGCTGTCTACACCATAGATACAGTATATATACATATCTATGGTCTACACTGGATGCGGCACGGCACGACACAGAAAACTGTTGCTGCGTTCTATTTATGACGTGCTGACACAAATTGCAAATGGTTTTCAACGGTCGTTTGATCGCGTCCAAAAGGGTCTTGCCCCTATTCTGATAGCTCCGCCCCACACATACGTAGCAACCCAGGCAACGATTAGTTCTGTGAAACAAAGCAAAACCAATGTTACACCGTATCTACATCGGAGGCGAGTGACGCAGTGCGACAAAATACTATAGAACTCATTATAATCAGTGATGCTGTCTACACCATAGATACAGTATATATACATATCTATGGTCTACACTGGATGCGGCACGGCACGACACAGAAAACTGTTGCTGCGTTCTATTTATGACGTGCTGACACAAATTGCAAATGGTTTTCAACGGTCGTTTGATCGCGTCCAGTGTAGGCAGACTTTAGCTGTTGTAGACACGGTGTTACTCACCTATCGAGAAGAAACAAAACAACCTCGGCGTCCGATCGCAGGCCTCCGCTCCTTGAGTTCTCTCCAGCGCTGAAAAGCTGATCCGATATTTACACGGGTCCTACTTCTTGCCTTATCGTTACGCAGACATTTTCCTCTTTTGTTTTTTATCCGCCATCTCTATCTTAATGTCGCTCGGCTCGGCTAATGTCCGTCCTGTGCACTGAAAGCTCTCTCCTCCACATCATGAGTAGACACGCCCCTTATTGCTGATTGGCTACAAGTTTGTTTTGCTATT
>NW_015506267.1:426695-476854 GCF_001515645.1 Sinocyclocheilus grahami | reverse complement strand
TTAGGAATCTTTATGATTACTTACAACAGAACAGTGATGCATTTTATGGACGACCGTTTCGTGAACCTAGGAGAGGAGGTCATTCTGACTTTGCTATGACAATCTGGCTCTTCTGAATCAGCTACTGTTTTGTTATTAGTTTAAGTATTTGCTATTGACTGTTCAAATGCGGAGTTTGTGTGTGTGTGTGTGTGTGTGTGTGTGAGAGAGAGAGAGAGAGAGAGAGCGAGACAGGGTCACATCACAGTGGAGTCAGCTGTCTTAACCGTGGCTTGTGTACTGCAAACACATACCAGCTCCATCACTGTGTCTGTCACGACTCTGTTCCCCTTTCGGGCTCTGTCTTTACATTTATTTTGAAAGATGAAGCTTGCGATTATGGTAAGGGGCGTTACATTTCCGACGAGTGCTTGCGGTGTTCGGCCAATCACAATGCACTGGGTCAGCTGGCCAATCAGAGCAGACTGCGCTTGTCGGAAGGAGGGACTTTGTAGAAAACGAAGCGATTGAGAGAGGCGACATTATGTTTTTGAACATTAAAGCATGTCAACATATTCTGTTACACCAAATACACCAAATAATGAGCTTTAAAAAAGCATCATATGACCCCTTTAAGTCAGGCTCAGATCAACTGCATTACTGCAAAACGCTTAAAGTAGTGCTGCATGATTTATTGAAATAAAACCGAAATCGTGATATGGCTTAGTGCAACTATCAAATCGTAAAGGCTGCAATTGAATTAGATTAATACTGTAGGCTATTTGCACTGTGTTTCCGAGTGAAGCGTGGCACTATGTTCATTTGCACGCGAGCAGCTCATAATACTGTTTTAAGACTATTTCCGCCAAGGAAAAACTATTTCCAACATTCTATCTCACAATTCTGACTTTTTTTCTAGCAATAACAATTTTATTTCTAAGATTTTTCAGAAATAAATCCTCAACGATGGGATATAAATGCAGAATTGCAAGAAAACTTAGAATTGTGAAATAAAACGTACCTTTTTTTATTTCTTGGCGGAAATAACATTCCATAGAAAACAGTATATTTAATAAGCTTTCTCGCAGTTTTCTGCCAAAATAAAAGTTCAATGGTTTAATGTTTGAAAATGAAGAAATAAAGACAGCCATATTAGTATTGTAATTTTAAAGTTGTAATGTAAAATAAATTTTTATTTTAATTACTATATTTTTCTTAAATACTCTTTTTCATATATTTTACAGTGAAATATTATAATAGTAATATTTCTTATTTTGTTTTTACTTGGTAAATTTTATTTAATAATACTAATAATTGTCATTATTATTAATAATAATAATATTGTTGTTGTCATTATTGTTGTTACTACTATATTATTATTTTAAAAACCCATAATGATAAATAATTGCAAGATTTTGGCCAAATTGTGCAGCTCTTTAAACAACCACAGCAAACCTGACTTTTTTGTGTGTGCAATATTTCGCAATTTTATCAGAAAAAAAATAAATTCAGTTTTTCCCCCCTAAATAGAGCAGCCCTATGCCAAAGAAGCTCGTTCCAACAATTTCCTGCTGCAATTTCAGCTAATCTGTGCATAGATGCAAGAGTCTCATCCTGCATCACTGAGTCCTGGAGAACATGATGAGCTGTGATTTACTGTACAGCTGCAGCAGATGTTGATTATATGTGAATGTGAGGGATGAACGTTCAGTCTGTGTTGAGTAACTGTGTCAGTGTAGCAGGGAAAATTTTAAAGATGTCATTTCTTTGTTCAGTGTTTGATTTATTGACATTTATTGACATTTTTTTTTGTCCAGCACATTTTGATGATAATGATGATGATGAACATCTGCTCACAATCACACAATCCTAATGATCTCCTGTATTCTCCTGCATTACTGTATGTACAGTGTTAAATATTTGCCTTATGGTTTCCAGGGAAACAAAGACTACTTTCTTCTTGTGCTACAGAAATATTAAGCAGTTTTATGCTTTATCACAAGAGTATAACATTTTGTTAGGTTTCATAATTAACATTTACGTATGTTTAATTTAAGTCAGGGGTCTGGACTCTAATGCAGCTCTCTGATCTCTTATTTAATGCATCTGATTAATTCATAAGAATGGAAGAAATGCACATCAGATCAGATTCTGCTTTCAGATGATATTCATAGTCTTTTGAATTATCAGCTGCAGTGACACATGTGAGCACATGTGATTGTGTGTGTGGTGGGATGTTAACAGTGTTTTGGCATGTGTCTGCTGATGCTGGTGCTGTCATTCGCTCGCTCTGCTGCCATCTGAAGCAGCATACGCCTGTGACGTAGGCTATATTTGGCCTTGACATGCTCACAATGAAAGTCGTTCCAGCGGAGAAGGTCCCGTCAAATTAGGTCCCCCGTCCAGCACTGGATCTCTTAGAGCTGCTGAACAGAGAGACGTGACAGTAGATCCTCGACTGAAGGCTTTACATGAGGAGCATCCATCCATCCATCCAGTTTAATGCCACTCAGCGGGTGTTGCATGCATCAGTCCAAAAGAAGTTAAATAAAAACGCCCATCCATAAAAAAGTGTCTCACACGGCTCCGGGGGGTGAACAAAGTCCTCCTGTAGCGAATCGATGCATTTTGTAAGAGAAATATCCATATTCAAAACGTAATAATCACTTTAATGTAGCTTGTGCCAACAGTTGTACACGGAAGAAGCTCCGGGCGGATGACGTATGAGGTCAGCTTTGCGCATGCGCCGCTCAGAAGTGACGCACGCGGAAACGCAGTGGAGAAATCAAAACAAAACAACGGTCACTAATTAGAAGTACAAAACGAGGATTTGTAAAGAAGAATGTCAGAGGATTTCGATATAAGCCAAGAGGAGACTGGTTTTCCTTTGCTGAAGTAAGGAAACTTTGCTTCCTTTGCTCCTGTAAACAAATGTTGGTTTTCACGAGACTCACCGGCGCATGCGCAACGCTGAACTCATACGTCATCAGCCCGGAACTGCTTCAGTGTAGGACTGTTGGCGCAAGCTACATTAAAGTGTTTTGAATAAATATGGATATTTTTCTTACAAAAATGCATCGATTCACTACAGGAGGACTTTGTTCACCCGTGTGAGACACTTTTTTATGGATGAGTGCTTTTTATTTAACTTCTTTTGGACTGATGGATGCAACACCCTCTGAGTGGCATTAAACAGCTTGAAAAATCAAAGACAATTTTTAAATAACTCCGACTGGATTCGTCTGAAAGAAGAAAGTCATATACACTTGGGATGACTTGAGGGTGAGTAATTTGTTTTGGGTGAACTAACTAACCCTTTAACCCTCATGTTCTTTGCACTTTCAGGAAGGAAATCTTGCACATAAGAGGCTAATTATCCTTGTAGTCTGGCAGAGACAGTGACCTGTGACGACCTTTAATTGCTTCTGTCTGTTGTTCATGGGAGGATCTTCCACAGAAACTCAAGCTGGTGGATTTTCTGTCCCTCAGGCGTTCGCTCTGTTCTCTCATGTTCATTGTTCAGAGTGTTATTGTGCTAATGAGAGAGTCCAAGAGTTAGATGATCTCTGGAGGGATATGCGTTGGACTCTGAGAGAAACTTCAGACTTTGCTGAAGATGAAAACATGCAGCTCATGACCTCAAGCAGCTTGAATCTTCCAGTTTACTTGATTTCAGAGAAGATGCTAAAGGCTTAGCAAACTTTTTAAATCTCACTACTTGCTCTTTTTATTTGTGAGATGTTGTTTCTTGAACTGAGACTGATCAGATCACAGAACTTCCGTCTGGTAGTTAAACTTGGCAGGGGAAGATGAAGAAGCGTGAAAAGAGGAAGTAGAAGCTTCTATATATTCATAAAATGTTACATTTAAAACTGTGAATATTATATTATTCAAAACTGTCAATATTTATTGTCACAATAGTTTATATGAATTTAAAAAAGTACTGTGTCACAGTTTCCATCAGTTGATTTTCATCACCATTAACAATTTTGTTGATCGTGACATATATATATATATATATTTGTTTTTTTTCTTTTCAAAAGTTGTGATGAAGAGCATCATGAGATGGCATCAGGAAAACAGTGCACATACATTTAACCCTCTGCAGTCTGCTTGTTGAGGTACAGCAATGAAAGGGTTACTCTAGAACTTCAAGTGTGAAACAGATACACACACACAGAGAGAGAGAGGTTATGGATATATAAAATCTTTTAATGATCTATAAGAATTTTTAAATATTTGTAATGATCTATAAGCATTTATAAAATGATTGTATAAAACTGTATTGACAGTACAGTACATATCAACTGATTCTATGTATTCTTCATTCTAACTGATAGAACCAGACAGAAAAGGGATTCGGTTTCAGGGTTCGTACACATTTGTACCAGTACATTTCCATGACTTTTCCATGACTTTTGATAAAGCACTTTAAGTACATTTTGGAAGTGTGCTTTTTTTAACCTGGGATATTAAGTGAATTGTAATTGGCCCACTTTTCTGTGTGCTAGTTGCACATCCCTCTCCGACTGCTGTGTGGAGGTCTGCTGTTCACCTGTAACGCTGTGATGTGGACGTTCCTGGCCAAAGCTCTCCGCAGCTCGTGCTCCTCCACCCGCACCACTGTGACCACCACCGCCTCTAACTTCATCTCGTCTGTGAGTATCAGCACAGCTTCAGGTCTGACTTTCCTCATGAACTGGGAATCTTTAAAAACACACGGGGTAGTCAATAAAGAACAAAATCATAAGCTAGAAATCTTTGTAATTTTTTAAAATTTTTATTTATTTTTTTGTGAGTGCAATTCGATGCAAAAAAATGAACATTTTTAATGATCTATAAGAATTTTTAAATATTTGTAATGATCTATAAGCATTTATAAAATGATTGTATAAAACTGTATTGACAGTACAGTACATATCAACTGATTCTATGTATTCTTCATTCTAACTGATAGAACCAGACAGAAAAGGGATTCGGTTTCAGGGTTCGTACACATTTGTACCAGTACATTTCCATGACTTTTCCATGACTTTTGAGACATGTATTATTCATAACCTGATGTTCCATTATTTTACATGTAATATAAGAATAAAAATGCACGTTCAAATTTACCATGTTAACTAAAATTGTATTATTATTAATGCTTTGCTTTCTATCTGTTTTAATATAAGTACAAGCTGCGACCGTGCCAGAAGTTACTCCTTGCAGAGAACATATCATCACATCACTGAATATTATAATTTATTTAACCAATATCTGACTTTCCTCATGAACTGGGAATCTTTAAAAACACACGGGGTAGTCAATAAAGAACAAAATCATAAGCTAGAAATCTTTGTAATTTTTTAAAATTTTTATTTATTTTTTTGTGAGTGCAATTCGATGCAAACATGTCTTTTGTTTGTGCATCTAATAAAAATTGCACTCACAAAAAAATTAAATAATTAAAAATAGAGCAGTGATGAATTATGCAAATGATGAATTTAGCTGATTAATTATTTGATCTATCTATCTATCTATCTATCTATCTATCTATCTATCTATCTATCTATATATATATTAATAAAATCCTTAGCTTGTAATCTTGAATGACTGGAAAAATCAGCAAAATTATTATTTATTACTTTATTATAGATGCACTCACGAAAAATATAAATTTAAAGATAATAAAGTGATTTCTAGCTGATTAATTTTTAAAAATAATTATTTTAATATAAGAATAAAAATGCACGTTCAAATTTACCATGTTAACTAAAATTGTATTATTATTAATGCTTTGCTTTCTATCTGTTTTAATATAAGTACAAGCTGCGACCGTGCCAGAAGTTACTCCTTGCAGAGAACATATCATCACATCACTGAATATTATAATTTATTTAACCAATATTATCAACTAAACTCAGGACCTGAATTTCATTTAGGTCTAACATTAGTAGCCTATACAGGTACAGAAATAGCCTATACAGAACTGTAAATTAAAACAGATTAATCATTCAAATTAAATTAGCAAATTATTTTGTAAGAGCAGTGATTGACCTATTTTGGGTCTTTTGTTGTTTGACATAGTGTGTCCACTGTTGGACAAATTAAATAGCGAGTGTGTTTTATGTTCACTTACATAATGCGTAAAATGCCGCATGGACTTCATTTCCCAGCATGCACCTGACCCGCTCGCTTCCTGGTTCGCAGCGGTGATGCAGATGGAGTGTTTTCGCTCGCGGTGCTGGAGCTGTGTGAGGTGTGATGGGTCTTCTGGAGTTCCGCTCTGATCGTCATGCTTCCCGGGGTCCTCTACGCGCTGCTGGCGGGTTTTCTCGGCGCGGTGGCGTCCTCCTCCGCCAAACTGTCTCTCGGCACCGACTACCTGAAGGGCGTGTGTGAGACGGGTCTGCGGACGTGGGGCGAGCAGAGGAGATTCACGCAGCAGAGCGACACGAGCGCCTGCGACTGGGTGAGTGTGAAACACTGGTGAAAACACAACCACTGTCTCGTGAGGATTCTAATATATCTGCTGGGATGCTGCTGCTGCTGCTGCTACGAGACAGACACGCATGACCTTCAGCAGAGCGTGCGCACGTGTTATAATCGCTCTTTTGATGAACTCATTTTGAGCATTAATATATTTACACCGCCAGTGTGCATTTATATGAACCCTATTAGACATGTGTGACTTGTGAATGTTGCAGTATGTGGTAAGTGATTTGTGATTGGCCCAGTTTATTGTGTTGTAGCTTTAAATATGTATATTTTTTTATGAACTTTTATTTATTAGAATTTATTTTTTGTCATTTTGGAACTTCAAATTAAACTAAACGAAAACGAAAAAATGTCGCCTTGGCAACTAGCTGAAATAAAATAAGCTTATGTTTTAATGGTTATTTTATTTAAAGTAACAAATGTTTTAATGGTTAATGGTTTTAGTTAGCTAACCATGTTTGACAAACAAACAAATAAATAAACCAATACATAAATCATCAAACAAATACATAAATCAGTAAATATAATTTGATTGAAATAAAGTCGTTTTTCACTCTCTGGCCCACATTTCCAATTCCAGTTGCAATTACAACACTTCCTTCCATCTCCAGAGGGTCAGATATTGATTAAAGCTGTGGTTCCCGCATGCATTTCCTCTCTCATCCTCCAGCACTGTGAGCACGGCGTGTGGCAGGAGACGTGCAATAATAACACCAAACCTCTCCAAATGTTGGCATTGTACATTCTTTACCAGAAGATGCTTTTCCCAAATATGCCACATGACTTATGCATGCAAACATCCAGTGATGTGAGAGCAAAGACACTTTCTGTAGCTGTACGAATGAACGCACACCAAAACCTGTTCTTCAGCCCTTCTGAAACTTGCCAGGATGATGCAATGCTGGAAAACAACAGGTCATACTCTCTATTTAACTTGTGTAATCAGATGCATTTCCTAGTGAAGAACGATCATTTAGCTTGTTTGTAAAAATGTGCACTATAAGATCAGTAGCATATATGTAAGGTCAGAAAGCAGAGTCGGTTTTGATTTCATGTTGACTTTCTGCAACGTAGCTCTTTTC
Organism: Sinocyclocheilus grahami; assembly: GCF_001515645.1. Classification (NCBI taxonomy): domain Eukaryota; kingdom Metazoa; phylum Chordata; class Actinopteri; order Cypriniformes; family Cyprinidae; genus Sinocyclocheilus; species Sinocyclocheilus grahami. The sequence continues at coordinate 469,313 of NW_015506267.1, read as the reverse complement.
CAAACCACCTAGACCAAGTAGAAACCCCCGTTAAACCACCTGGTTGATCTGGATCTTCCAGGACACTAAAGTAGGCTTAGGTCATTATTGGAAGGGGCTAGCGGTACTTCCTGTGAACTATTCTAGTTCTTCCTGTGTTACGGGTCTCAATTGGGCGCATGAACCAGAGACTCATAGAGCAGCTAAATATGGTAGATATTAATAAAATTAAAATGGACCAAATGCATTACACATGTCCACTCGTCGTGCAAAAACACCCAACGCTTCCAGAATCCAACATAATGTGAGGTTGTGAAGTCCCTGGCAATGTGATGCCGTCTGTGTTTAATGTTGAGAACGTCCATCTTGCTGTGTTTAATTAGAAATATAATTGTCATGATTTATATATATATATGATGTCATGTTTCGGTTTGTCATAATTCATCTGTTAAAGGATTTACAGTGACTTTCTGTCAACAAACATCTGAACAATGACACTAAATTTACACTTAATAACAGCTGTTACTATAGTAACTATAGAATGTTGTATGCTGAGATTAAAGGATGTATTATTTGCCTTTTATGTGGGCATTCATTTTGTGTCATTATGATTAAATGAATAGTTTAGCCAGAAATTGTGAAAAAATCATGAAAATGTACAGGCCATCCGAGATGTAGATTGCTTGTTTCTTCATGGTAAAACATTTGGAGAAATGTAGCATTCCAGCACTTGCTCAGCAATGGATGCTCTGCAGTGAATGGGTGCCGTCAGAATGAGAGTCCAAGCAGCTGATAAAACATCACAATAATAATCCACACCACTCCAGTGCATCAGTTAATGTCTTGTGAAGCCAAAAGCGGCATGTTTGTAAGAAACACGTCCATAAAGACATTTTAACCATTGCTTCTTGTTAAATTATGAGTCTATAATCCCTAATAAGACTTCCTCCAGTGAAATAGTCCATCAAAATCCAGCCACATATTTGTTCAGAACTGTTTTGGCTTGTAAACGGTGCTTGATCTGTGCAGATTTTGCTCCTGATTCAGATGAAACAAGTTTTTCCTCTGGAAAACCAATATTATGGATAGAAGATTCCTATTTTAGCAATGATTTGAAGTGAAAAATGTCTTGATGGATTTGTTTCTTACAAACCTCCAGCTTTTCACTTCACAAGACATTAACTGATGCACTGGAGTGGTGTGGATTACTGTGATGTTTTTATCAGCTGTTTGGACTCTCATTCTGACGGCACCCATTCACTGCAGAGCATCCATTGCTGAGCAAGTGATGTGATGCTACATTTCTCCAAATCTGTTCTGATGAAGAAAAATCTGAACGGCCTGAGGATGAGTAGGTTTTCAGGAAATTTTCATTTTTGTCTGAACTATCACTAGAACTAATGTATTTCTATTTAGCACCAAATAAGTAAATATTGTGCATTGGGGGCCAGTTTGTACATTTTTGACTTTGATTTCAAATTGCTATGATTTGTTACTCCAAGTAAATTAAGAGAGCAATGAAAGAAACTCAACCGCCATGTTATAATAATATCTGTCTCATTCATGTACAGTAGCAAATGTCATCCACTTATGTAACTGTCACTATAAATAATAGGCCACATTTATAAATGTGTAAATAGTTTTATTATTTAATGGACAAACTAGCACTCTGTAAACTCATCCAAATGAAATGATTCTACTTGAGATTCATTAAACTGCTATAAAGTGTTGTGCGATTCTTTTATTGTTATCAATTACTGAAGGCATGTGTATCTGCACAAAAAATAGTTTCTTAATCTAAATTATATTAGATGATACTCAAACTGGTATAAAATCATTTTAGATGTTTGAATCTGTAGAGTATGGAAGACTTTCCCTCAAAATTCAGCGATTACATCTTGCAATTCTTTTTTTTTTTGGAATAAAAAATAAAGGTAATTGCAAATTTTATTTAACAGTTCTGGCTTTTTTTTCTCGCAACTTTGATTTTATATCTCACAATTCGCATTAGTTTCTCAGAATACAGACTTTTTCCTCGGAATTGCAAGGAAAAAGTCTGAATTATTTTTGGATAAAATGTCATTATTATTTTTATTTTTTTTACATCCATAGTAGACTTGTGGAGATTTTATTGCTCATAAGCAATCAAAAGACAACAAAGAAGAGAAAAACACCACAATGGAAAAACAACAGAAAGAGAAATTTATTGAATTGACTTTCAAAGTGAAAGTAACCCTAAACACCCACAACTGCATTTGGATATTGATATATTTAAAATACATGCACAACATAAAGCATAGATTAAAAAGACAGTATAAATTGAAAACAGGCAAAATAATGTGTGGTAACACTTTATTTTAAGGTGTCCTTGTTACAGTGTAATTATACATTTAAGTACTAAGTAATATTAATTAACTACATGTACTTACTATATGGTTAGGGTTTGTCTTAAGGTTACTTGCATGTAATTATGCATAATTAATTGTTGTTATAATAGTAAGTACATGTAACAAGGACACCTTAAAATAAAGTGTAACCGAATGTGCAAAGAAATTGGAAAAAGAAAGGGCGCTCCTTTACATCAGTGATTATGAGCGACCCGTAGAGACCCGATGGGAAATACTGATCCAACAGCAGAGCCGTTGAACACTTCAATGCACTGAAATCCAACCAACAGACTTTCAGTCATAAGCAGCAAAGTGGGGCCACCAAACCACATGACCCGACAGAATTGTGCTGAAGCATAAAATAACCAGAGAAATCCCTGAAAACCTCTCGGGGACTTCTACAGCGGTCAGTCTCCACAGTTTCAAAGCTTTCGAGGCTGCAGACGGTGAATATCTGATGGTCTGAGCTGGATTTGGAAGAGAAGCAGGATTGATAAGAACATGATGTGAACCTGAGGAGTCACAGGACGAAGACGGCAGCCGTCTGGATTCAGGAAGACCAAGCTTATGCTCAAATACTGTAGAGACACCGTTACTGAACCACAACGTAAGAAATCCATGAGTGCCACCGCCGAGAGACAGTGAAAACCGTCTGGAGAACGGCTGAAAGTATTGCAAACCTTGTATTACAGTCACAAATGTATCTCTAAGCCTGGAACAAGCTACTGCATTCATAGATGAATTAGATGAATCTCTTAAAACATGTCAAAAACACCATATTTCATCCCAAAATCAACAGGGGGGAAAAAATAGATTAACATGAAGTTTCAGGTAAAATGCACAGATATTAGTACTAATGAAAAACTTTTACAATTGTAATACTATATATACATTAAATATTTTAATGTTAATGTTTGCTGACTTCTTTTTATGTAATTAAAGGGGTCATATGATGTTGCTAAAAAGAACATTATTTGGTGTATTTGGTGTAATGAAATGTGTTTATGCGGTTTAAAGTACAAAAAAAAAAAACATTATTTTCCACATACTGTACATTATTGTTTCTCCTCTATGCCCCGCCTTTCTGAAACGCGTCGATTTTTACAAAGCTCATCGTTTTGAAAAGCGAGGTGTGCTCTGATTGGCCAGCTATCGAGTGCGTTGTGATTGGCCGAATACCTCAAGTGTGTGACGGAAATGTTACGCCCCTACCATACTGTTGATGCCGTGTCCCGGCCGGAGCGACGAGACAAAAACATTAAAACCCATTACAAACGAGGCATTTGTTGCATCCAGTGGGGACATAATTACTGATTATAATGACATACTGTCTTTTTACGCGTTGTGTGAACATTTGGGCGGCGTTATGCAAATCTTCCCACATAGTGATGTAGACATGTGGGGGCGTGTTAGAACGAGCCGTTTTAGGTAGGAGTGGCTGACTCTGAACTTTTATAAAGATCTTTGGATTTGAGACTTTAGTCTTTGCAACTTTACAGATCTTCTTTATGCACCAAGAGCTTGTAACACTCCAAAGAGAAAGGAAACATTGAAATCGCATCATATGACCCCTTTAAGTAAAAACGACTATTACAATGAGAATAGTTCAAATAGAAAATACAAAAAAGAAAAACGTTAGCCAACATTCACAAAATAGTATTTTCAAGACAATAATGAATGAAAATCTATAATTATTGTAATGCAAAAAGTGTGTATTTTTAATGTAATTCAGTAAAAATTACTATTACAGTAATGAGAATCAGTGTGAGAATTATAAAAAAATTAAAATAATACAATGAAAATTACAATAATGCAAATTAGATAGGATAATGTATTTAATTGTCACAAATTCAATGTCACAATGACAAAGAAAATAATAAAATTTTGGTATGGAATATGACCCAGACATGTTTTCAGGATATTCACCCATTAGTGTTATTTAAGTTATGAATTAGTTTTGATCAAGAAAGGAAAAAAGGCGATTTTGTGGAATACAATTTGGCAACGAAAGATTCCTCACACGGTACAGCAGCCATTCTGTGCTAAGGCTTGAGCAGAGAATGAACAGCATGAGCGCAAAAAAAAAAAAAAAAAGGCATTTCCTAATTATCCAGCGAATGTAAAGGCATCTGTCAATCAAAAAAACAAGAAACACTTTAGTTATTTGCCACGGCTGGTGATGGTTAGTAGGTTTCATGGTCAAGGCCTCTAGAATCTCACCGGGCGACTAGATCCAATTCATCACAAACCTCTTTGTAAATGACAGCGTTCACAGTGCGGGATTCGTCACAACAGTGCAGTCAGGACATCAGTGTCACTCTCCGAGGCTGTCAGTGTCTCGATGAGCGTAAAGAGGCCACTAGAACAGCGTGGCGTGGTGTTCTGTGCAGTGAGGTCTTTCAGAGCAGACAGAGTTAAAAAGCAAAGAGATGTTTGTGTAGAGACAGAGGAGGTGAGGTTGTCGGGTCGGCCGTCTCAGACCACGTACTGGTAGAGATTGGCCTTCCCGTGATCCGGTGTGGCAAACGGACTCAGCCAGGCCAGAGAGTACGGGTGACCGAACACCACCTTCATGTTCATCCACTTGGACTTTTTGGCCCATCGTTTCTCTTCTTTCTTCAGCTGCTCGATTCCCTGCGAACAGAGAGACTCACACTCTCAGGCCACGTTTACACGACAACGATGTAGTCAAACTGAAACGTTTTTCCCTTGCGTTTTGAAAAAGTTTCACGTATACACGGCAACGTTTTCAAAACGATACGCGTCTACACATATCCGCGAAAACGGCCAAAAACGTTGCATTACGTATGCCAGGCCAGTAGTTGGCGCTGTCACCTTGTTAGTAAACAGCACCTGTAGGGAAGTGACGATTATATGATGTATACGATGCGTCTCCACTGTTGGTTGTAATATTGGTGAAGTAAATCCACACTTTGCTGAAGAAGCGTTAGCAAACACTTTAGCAGCAACAACAGTACCATGTACTCCGCCATTGTTGTATATGTATGTTTGTTCATGCTTGCCTTTAAAATCGGCACGTACCGTGCATGACGTCACCGTTTTCAAAGATTCCCGTTTTGGGCATTTACACGGAAACGATAACGGTGACGTTTTCAAAAACGTGCACTTTGAAACCCGTTTTCAAAATTATGCGTTTTCAGTCCCCAAAACGCCGTTGTCATGTAAACGAACAGGCAAAACGCATAAAAAGTTTCCCGTTTTTGGCTGAAACGTTGTCGTGTTAACGGCCCCTCAGATAATGAAGAATGAGAGTTTGATCAGATGATTTCGAAATTCAATTTTAATTGAATCCATCTAAACGCTTTCTTCAGGTAATGTAGAAGACAAATCCTTCTCACATGGACTGATATTTGTGTCTACAATAAAATAGCTTAACTAGAATAATAAATAAAAACTAAATAAGCATATACATTTAGTTTTTATTAATTTTATAATAAAATGACAAAAACACAACCAAAAAAAAAACAAAAACGTTCTTTTAATAGTTTTTATTTTTAGTAAAAAAAAGAAAACTAATTAAAACTATGAATATAAACTATAATAGCATGTAAACAATACTAAAATAAAACTACTTGAATTTTACAAATGTACTGATATACTATTATAGTTTTTATTAATATTTAAAAAAATTTTTTTTAAATATGCAGCAGAGGGCGACTTACAGTCTCATCATTACAGATGGAGTGAATCTGCGTCCCAAACATCACAGCGGTGAAAATGAGGAAGAGGAGACCCTCAAAGCACAGGAAGATGAGGAGGATGACAGTCGTCGGAGGAGAAAAGGAACTGCACTCTGAGGAGAGGAAACAGAAAGCTTTTAAAAACTAACCAACCAATCAAAGCACTCCGTTACAACACAAGCAGCCAATCATTTAGCAGCAAACTGAGGTAATTAAAACCCAGGCAATGAAACAGAAACAAAGACTTACTTGCCCAGTCTTCTTCAAAACAGAAGACAAAATGGAGAGCGACCATGATGAGAGCATGAAGAGAAATCAAAGCAATGTACATCTGTAAAAGACACAAGAAGCAGTATGTCTTATCACTAAAACAGAATTACTAAATAAATATTAAAAATGAAAATATTACATTTTTACTAATATTAAAACAAAAACAGAAAATATAAAAACTATTTCAAAATATTTCAAAAAGTATCTCAATGATACTGAAATAACATGAAACTCACAGTGAAGAGCACAAAGTATTTTTGGTTGCTCTCTCCCACACAGTTGTTGACCCAAGGGCAATGATGGTCCATCTTCTTGATACAGCGCTTACACACACTACACAGAAAACACACACTTACAATGAGACATTTCCAGGAAACTGCCTCTGTATTTAAGGTCACACAGTGATGATTCAGTTGTTACCTGCAGTGATGTGCTCTATCAGGTTTGATGCTGCAGCATTTGGGACATTTATACACCACCTGTCCAGGCTTGAGCTGCAGACTCTCTATAAACTCTTTAGTGGCGTTTCCCTTCGGAACGGCTCCCTGAGGCGAGATGAAGAGGCAAGAGAGAGTCAAAACGCCAGCTCCTGATGTGCATGACTTTGTTTCCTAACCATTTAGCATCAAACAAGAAATCAGTTTCATGTTCAGAGTCTGTATAAGTCAGTCATTGGTAGTTTGATGCTTGCAAAACATCGCCCGGCGACCCATCAACTTCCGATTCAACCAATCACATGAGTTTGAGGCGGGGCTATCTGTCTGACTGACTAATCACAGACAAGGGGACTGTTTTAATTATTTGTTTTAAGTCATTATTTTTGCAAATTCAATTTAGTGACACAAAAGGCCAAGAAATTACATAGTTCACCTACAAACATCAAGTATGATCCAATTGGCTGCAATTCTATAACTGAAATATGAGTTCAAAGGCCCATTCACACCAAGAGATTTCTTGATTGCGAACAGGTGTGGCAGTAATCAGGCCTGGGTGTGGCTAGAGAAATTGAACTCAGGTGTGATAAACCACAGTTTTAACAGGGGGGCAAACACTTCTTCACACAGGGCCATGTAGTTTTGGATTGAGTTTTCCCTTAATAATAAAAACCTTAATTTAAAAACTGCATGTTGTGTTTACTTGTGTTATCTTTGACTAATATTTAAATTTGTTTGATGATCTGAAACATTAAAGTGTGACAAACATGCAAAAAAATAAGAAATCAGGAAGGGGGCCAACACTTTTTCACACCACTGTATATATACATATATATATATTTCAATAATAATAATTAAATATACTTAAAAACTCATTAATTTAAACAATTATATGTAAATCCATGTTATGAGTTGTTATCGTTTAATTTAGTGTGAACTCTGCTCTCCTCTTGGAGCAATTATTTAAACTTTACGTTATAGTTATCAAAATAGTCATCTTTCTTGGTGTGAACAGGTTACATCATGCCTGATTAGGACTACTGTGTGTGTGTGTGTGTGTGTGTCTCACCGGATCGGTGCACATGGCTCTGAAGTGTGATGCCAGGGCGAGGAAGGCCAGTCCATTAAACACAGCACCGTTAATTACGCTGTACGCCACATTCTTCGCCGGCAGCAGCATTACAAAAACAACCACAAACTCGGCGTAGAAGACCAGCAGCCATGTGATCACGCCGCACACGATGCCGCAGCCGTCCCGGATGAACCACATGTCGTCAGCCGAGTGTGTCCGCAGAGGGGGTGGCGCGCAGTGCTCCGGGTGCAGATATCCTGCCTGACGCTCGATGTCCCGACTGCGGTTAGCTGGGGAACTCTTCATCCTTCCCACCGGCAAACACCCTCATCCTCCTACAGAGAGACAGAAAGACCAATGTGAATATTGACCACACATCAGCCAGTCAGGTCATTTACATTCATGCATTTTAAAGATGCTTTATCTCCTAAAGTGACTTACACCAGTCTTATTTTAGTATTTATCTATCTATAAAGGTATAGATCTATCAGTTCATGCATTCCCAGAGAATCAAACTCATGATCATGGTGTTGCAAGCCTTGCTCTACCGTTTCAGTTAGGAATGCTTCTGCAATCAGGTTAAAAAAGCAGATGAATTGAGTAAAAAGAGTTTTTATTACAATATTTCAATCCTGTGACTGTTGTCAGACATTTAAAAGCAGAGGATGCACTGTCGGCAAATTTAAAATCGATAATGAGCATTAAGAAGCGGGGTTATTACAGTTAACTGAAACCATAAAAAGCCCCGTTACTTGAAACTTTAACTGAAATAAAACAAAGCATAAATAAACCCTTAAACTTATTTTATTTCAGCTATTTGGCAAGGTAATATTTCACATTTTCCTTTAGTTTAAGCTGATGTACTAAAATTATTAATCCGAAATAAAAATAAAAGCTACATAGACAAAATAAATCAAACTAAATACATAAATAAACACAAATAAAAATGACAAAAACAAGAAAATTACTCAAATTAAAATGGAAAACAAAAATTCTAATATATACATAACAGAAAATACAAACATTAAAACGACTTTTAAAAAAATAATGTATTAAAATGATAAAATATTCTAAAATAATTAGTATGTGTTTGTGTGCGCGCGCTAATTAAAGGCTAAAAAGTTAAATAAAATTAAACTAATATCTGAATATGCTCAAAGAAATAAATAACAACCATATTAATGAATACTACATTATCACAGGGATATTAACAAAAATAACAATACACTAATTTCAACATTTTTTGTCATTATTTTTTTTTTTGTGACAGGACTTTTAGATATTATACGAAATAATTCTCAAAGGCTACAAACGAGGGAGACACCTGCATATTTTCTGATAAATGATCTTTCAGTCTTTAGATGTGTTGAACACAAGGCTGTCCACACTCACCGTCTTCTCCGGATCTCCAGCAGCGCTCCACTGATTTCTCTGCTGTAGATAATGAACTCGCCCTCCGCTTGCACAAAGATAATATGCTGTAGTGATGGAATGTCAGTTTGTTGTATATTATGAGCAGCCGGTTATGTTTTCGTGTGAATTATTGCTCCAGTTTCGTCAGGTGGAGCACGACAACCAGGAAGTTTCGGTCACTGGCGTCACACACCCAACACCGTCCGACTCCGCACTTCCGCTCCTGCGCATTACACAATAAAAGTCCAGACGCTTTCGTTAAGCAAAACAAAACAAAGAAAGAAAAATATAGAAATGAATATTAAACCTAGATCGGTTTATGATTTTTTTTTTTGGTGTTGTAAGCGCGCGTTTGTGTGCAAAGGTGTCAGAAGAATACACCAGTTTTGTTAAAACGTTTTTAACATTATGTGATGACTATGAAGCCTGTTTCCGCCTAAATATAAATAAAACAAACTAAGGTTATTGCGACTTTGTATCTCACAATTCTGACTTTTTTCTCGCAAATGCGAGATTATTATTTTTTCCCCTCGCGGTTGCGAGTTTAAATCTCGCAATTCTGCCTTTTTTCCCCTCTGAAATGTGAGATATAACCTCGCAATTGCGAGTTATAAAGTCCAATTCTGAGAGTGGAAAAAAAAGACTGATGTTCTCTGATATGTTCAAGATATAAACTTGCAATTCTGAGAAAAAAAAAGTCACAATTGTAAGATAAAAAGTAAAAAAAATTACCTTTTGTACTTTTTTATTCAGTGGCGGAAACGGGCTTCCATAGCTAACATAAATAATATTTATATACATAATAATTAACATAAATAATAATAATATTCCACGTCTTATAAGTAAGAAAACATCAAATGTAATTTAAAAAGATGTGTAAATGAAGGTGTCTTAATGACTTTTATCTTAGCAGCAGTGCCGGGTGCTGCGCGCGATGCGGTTCATCCGGCATCATGTCGGCAGCTGAGCGCGCGCAGGAGGTGAGAGACACAACACACAATAAACACACATTACACCTGCCTGCCTGCCTTAATTACAGTGCATCTGCGTGTCTGAGGTTATGTTATGAATGTGTATTCCCGGTGGAAGATATAAACACCGCTTTCATCGTTGCTGGTTCTGTGGCGGCGTGTGGTGCTTTAGTTCATCAGTGTATCGTGCAGAAGTTGGAGGGTTTTGATTATATGCACAGATGTTTTCATCTTGTCAGCAGTTGTTTAGACTAATAAATGCTTTACGATGTTTGCTGATTGATGTTGTTCTAATATTATGCATGCATGTGAAATGTATAACCTATTTCCTATATAATATAATATCCCTATATGAGTTCATTGCAAACAAAACGGGACGTATTCATAAATATGTGCAGTATTCTTTCATATTTATTTGATGTGACCCAAGTTTCCTCTTTAAAAGTGAGTTTAGCTGTTTTTATGGGTTAAAATAGCATGTTTAACATCTGTGGTGATCATATTTAGCTGTGTTTTCATTGTTTCTGGATTATAAATCATGTTTAACAGTATATTTTTATTATATTGTTGCAGACCCCATCAGATGGGAGCTCTCCTCAATCCAAACAGGAAGGTGAGGGTGACACTCTTTTATGTTAGTGTTGCATTAGTAGAGATGCACCATGTATGTTAGAATTGGCCAATAATTTTCTGTATCTGCTTATTATTTCTTATTCAGACAGATTTCTTAGATACAGTTGGATCTATTCTGCAGTTCATTTGAACATTCAATGTTATTTCACTCTATTATAAATGCACTTTTTATTAAAACAGGTGAAATTGTGTAGATGTATACAATTGGACATATATATATATATATATATATATATATATATATATATATATATATATATATATATAATGTATGTTCCCATCAATAACAGATTTTATTGAATTATTGGTTTCAAATGCTGATATAAAAATTTTTTCCTTTCATTTATACTGCACATTATTTCATTTTTATGCCTGATTTCAGCATGTAAGCTCCTAGATTGAAGCATTTAAATTTTTTTAAAAAGAGGGAAAATTGTTTTGAATATAGGCCAAAATTTCTGTATCTTGTCAGCGGTTGTTTAAACTAGAGCCTGACCGATATATCGTTTTGGCGATATGAACCTGTTGCCGATATATCGGTATCGGCGAATATGCCGCCGATATGAATTTTTTTTTACAGAACATATAACGCAGATAAAATGCTTGAAATGGTGTAATTACTTAGTTTGTCCTGCAGAGCGCGCTCTATTGTTTGCTACTGGCGACCTGGATGAAACGCTTTAAAGCTTAAGTCTATGGAAAACCATTGAAACTTTGAACGGCCATATCTCCGTAACGTCTGTGTGTGAAGACAGTAGCGCAAATCCGTGAATTAATGTTTCGAAGTGAAATAAACTTTAACGGAATAAAGTTGAATGGAATTGAATTGAATTAAAGTTGAATTAACTTCAACTTTACTGTTCAGTGCACTGATGTCAGACTCATTTTGGATAAAGTTTATTGTAAAATTTTTAAATGCCCTGCCTCCATCATTACATATCTTTGTCACATCATTAAAAGTGTTTGATCACCACATTTGAGTGACTATGTTTATATATTCTGTTTATGGATATACTTTATTCTATATAGGCCTATAGTACCAGTCAAATGTTTGGACACACGAATGGGAAAGTGTCCAAACTTTTGACTGGCACTGTACTATAATATACACAAAGAATATCGCCCGATATATCGATATCAGCCTTTTTTCACTCCCTAATATCGGTATCGGTACCAGCCCCAAAAAAACACATATCGGTCGGGCTCTAGTTTAAACTAATAAATGCATTATGGTGTTTGTTGACTGGTGATTTTGTGTCCAAACTTTTGACTGGCACTGTACTATAATATACACAAAGAATATCGCCCGATATATCGATATCAGCCTTTTTTTACTCCCTAATATCGGTATCGGTACCAGCCCCAAAAAAACACATATCGGTCGGGCTCTAGTTTAAACTAATAAATGCATTATGGTGTTTGTTGACTGGTGATTTAAAAAAATATTGTGCATGTAAAATTTTTGACTAGATTATCAGTTAATTGCAAATAAAACATGATATCTGCAAATATTAAATACAGTATCATATTATGAGATAATTTAGCCCATATCAAAATATCTCTAAATGTTTTTTTAATCACAGGTATTAAAACAATTAAACAGTTTTTTTTGTAACATTGACCTACATTTCTGTAGATGTGCTTCTCTATTAATTTGTACTAGTTTGTTTTTTTTGTCTAATTGTGTTGCTGTGGTCATGTTAGTGGAGCTGATTTTGGCTGTAAAGGGAAAACCGATGGAAGACGTGACTGGACGTCAGGATGAGGGACGTCCCACCACATCCACTAAAACTTTGTCAGGTGAGTCACGCACAGGTGCTCATGTGTTTTACAGATCAGTCTGTGATTCTGAACTTTGGAGACCAAACCTACTTCACTTTCTTACTTTTTATGCTCCCATTCAAAGTTTTTCAGGGCTTGACAGTGTTTTTTGTGACTAAAAAGTTGTGTGTGTAAAATTTATTTTGTAGAAGTCCCAGCGGGTCTGTAAAAAGTAAAAAAAAAAAAAAGAATAATTTTTAAGTCAGAAATTTAAGGTTGTAAAAAGTTCTATATATGTATACTTTATAGTGCTGTCAATCGATTCAACAGAATTAACTAATAAATCGCACATTTTTTTCTGAAATTAATTGCGATTAATCCCACCTAACATTCAAGTTTTTAAATATACTTTTATATTGCAATCATTTCACATTCAATCTTCAAATGAATGCGTGTTTTTCTTCTTCTAATATTTAACAGACTATAGCCATTCAACATTACAGTAAAATTGAGAGCTATCAATTTTAACATTTATTAAACTTTAAAAAAAATCACATTTTAATTTAAGTGAACAATTTTCACATAAACCCAATATAATAAATGTCATATTTAGCTACCTGTGCCCTTCAGCAAGTAGGAAATCTACAGAAAGTTATCAAACACTAAATTCTAAATTAAATATAGATGAATCCTTAAAGCTACAAAAGTTATTGATTTCCTGTTTTTTTCTTTTGTTCTTTGCCAAGGTGTCAGTAGAGGTTTGCAACGTAGTGTACTTTTTGTATTCCAATACATAATTTTGCTTTTAAATGTCTCCTTGTATCCTTTTTATTAAAGGGGTCCTCAGTATGTATGTGCTGTACATGTGGCAGAATTGACAATAAAGCAGACTTTGACTTATGCTTTTTCACTTTTTCAACTTTAGTTAGTCTGTAATGTTGCTGTTTGAACATAAAACAAAAAAAAAAAAACTAACAGAGCAAAACAAGATTAATAAGGGCTCAGTGTTAATAAAAAATTTAATAATAATGAATTTTTATTTAAGAATATGTGACCCTGGACCACAAAGCTGAATAAATAAGCTTTCCATTGATGTATGGTTTGTTAGGATAGGACAATATTTGGTCGAAATCTGAGGAATCTGGTATCTGAGGGTGCAAAAAATCTAAATATTGAGAAAATCACCTTTAAAGTTGTCCAAATGAAGTTCTTAGCAATGCATATTACTAATCAAAAATTACTGTCTTCAGCCAGTCCTGCTAAAGTCCACCGCGCTCGCAAGACCATGAACAGACCGCCGTTCCCTCAGGTTCTTTCATTTGTAATGCAAACACAGTCATGATGAGCTCGGGCAGGTTAAATCATAATTCTCCATAATTCTCCAGATGAAGACTGTCGAGTCGATCTCAGCAGCTACACCTGAGAAACCAGACGCTGACACAGGTGTGTTTAAATTAGTCTTGCTCATTCGTATCCTGTATATTTCTATTCTGAGTGTATTTTGAGGTGTGAATCATAGCAGATTTGTGCTTTTCTCTGTGTTTAGCTGTGAAGAAGCGTAAAGTGGGTTTGGCCACAGTGAATCCTTCAGGAACTCCAGAGAAGATCCCGAGGCCACAGACAGAGGTGAGATGATCAGCACAAATGCATTCAAATAAAGCAATAAACCTGTGTTGAGTGGTGTTCAGAAGTACAATGTGAAGCAGATTTAACTGTTCAAACTGTTCCACATGGCCCGGAATGGACTGCTGATTTTCTAAAATGCTGGTAAAAGCAATATATGCAGATAATAACTGAATTGATTTGATTAATTAATTGAAGATTGGTATCTTTTATCATAATACTAATAAATATTATTAGTAATTGTTATTATTAGTATTGTAAATAATATATGATAAAAGATACTGAGTTCAATAAATAAATTCATAATAATAATTATAATTATTGTTATATTTTAACATAGCGATATGATAAAAATACAAATGATCAATATATAAATAAATTCTTCTTATTATTTATTTGTTATTGGTGTCTTATTATAGCAATATGATAAAAGATATCAGTGTTAAAAATAAACGTAATTAAAAAAAGAAAAATAGTATTTAAATATTACTAATATTTAATAAATATTGTTTTATTATTATTAGTATTATTCATATTGGTTTAACATTTGTAGCAATATGATAAAAAATATAAATGTTCAAAAATAAATTACTATTATTTAATTATTGTTATTTGAGGTTTTATCATAGTAGTAGTAATAATAAGAAGAATTACAATTATTTTAATTATACAATTATTAATTATAATTATTGTTGTTACTAATATTGTTAATAATAATAGTAATAGAACTCAATAGTAATAATAATAGACATTAAGTATGAATTAATTTAGTATTAAAGTATTAGTTCATTTGTGTAATTTGCTGACTGATGTACAATCATGTGTTTGTATCGGCTATTTTACATCCAGTCAGATTTTAGAGGCAGAACTATGTGTTTTATAATTAACAGCAACAGCTTTGATTCCACATTATGGGATTATTATAATAATAATATAATCCACATTATAATTAATATAATATTAGCATATGTAAATCCTTCTGTGTGTGTTTTTCCCAGCCTGCACTGAGCGTGTCTCCAGCGACGGGGAAAGTGGAGCCAGTTGCCACGGCGACTAAAGAGCATCACAGCGGTTGGCTGGAGGATCTAGATGAGGAGGCAGATGAGGAAGATTTCCACCTGCTCTACAACAGTTACTCTGGAGACGATCTCATTTACTCTGACAGCAAGGTGAACATAAACATCGCTGAGTTCATACAGACCTGAAACAATGAGTCTAACGGCTGCTGCGGATCTGAGAGTCTGGTGCTTTTGTTTTGCAGTCAGATGATGGGATAGTAGAGACGCTGGAGGCGGAGCATCTCTCTGATCATGTGAGTGATTCTGACCAGTGGAAGTGCACCTTATTTTCACACAATCTCAGGCTGTTCGGAAGAGAGTCTGACCGATACTGGTTTTTCATTAACTGAAATAAAATATTTTAAAACGTATTTTGTTTCAGCTAGTTGCCAAGGCCATACTTCTTATTTTCATTTAGTTTGTTGAAGTACTAAAATAACTAAAACTGAATAAACAAAAACTAAAAACTAAAGCTTAATAAAAAATAAACTATATAGACTTTTTTTTTAAAGCAAATGAAAATTAATAAAAGAAAATTGCTAATACATTAAGTCATAAAAATAAATTTTCTGAATAAATAATATTAAAAGTAGTGCTGTCAAACGATTAATCGTGATCAATGGCATTCAAAAGAAAAGTTTTTGTTTACATAATATATGTGTGCATACTGTGTATATTTATTATGTATATATAAATACACACACATGCATATTTAAGAAAAATATGTTATGTTTATACATTAACTATATTTATAAATAATATAAATGATAAGAATATGCATGTAAATATTTTCAAAATATATACATGCATGTGTGTGTATTTATATATGCATAATAAATATACACAGTACACACACATATATTATGTAAACAAAAACTTTTATTTTGGATGTGATTAATCGTTTGACAGCACTAATTAAATGTCTTAAAATTAAATTAAATTTAAAAATAAAATAAATCTTAAAATATTATTTTTTATTAACTTGTAAAGTCTTGGAAATGTATATAGTGAAAATATTTTTTTTCTGGTTCATTTCTAAAATATTTCATTGTCTAGAAATTGCTCTTTTTAAGTGTAACTGGTGTAAAATATTATGTACATTCCATATCCAATGATCTTGAATGACTGGAAAAGTTAGGGATTTTTGGGAAGGTCACTACAATTAATTTGTGGGAACTCTAATTAATAAACAAGAATTTTAGCACAATATTTACATGCAAGTGAAGATATTAAGGCATGAGTATTGTCATTTTACTACTGCAGCATAAAATAAAATGATTCATTTACTTATTAATAAGTAGTATACTTTTGCCTGTGATTGAAAGTGTTATTGAAGTGTTATTGAACACAACATATTGTGTATCAAAGTTAGACAATTTTGTTACTAAAATTCTATTATTCTAAAAAATTCTGTCATTCTAACATTATACAGAAATTCTATTACTAAAATTCAAGGTATTGGTTTGTTATTTTATTCATTTATTTATTATTTGTTGACACAAGATGCAACAGGATCAGCTGATAATATCAAAACGAGCAGTTCTCAGACTAGCTTGTAGTAAACTACAGTGAATATGCTGACTGTGTTGTGTTTGTCAGAGCTCTGGCTCCGATCTGCCCCTCGCCGCTTATAAGAAGACATCAGCAGAGAGAGACGAGTCGCCATGGAAACGTCAGGGGAAGGGTAAAGGGAGAGACAGACCCCCCGCTGGAGAGCTGGAGACGGATAAAGGTGAGACAGACCCCTGAGGGGGTGTGTGTGTGTGTGTGTGTCTGTGTGAGCGGATGTGAGGAGCTGTCTCTGTGTGTCAGGTGTGGAATCCAGAGCCGCAGTCGCAGTGGGCAGCACTGACTACACTGAGGTCCCTCTGGACTCACTGGACATTTCTGCACCGGACAGCCTCTCTCTGTCTCCACACGCAGGTGTGTGATGATCTACACAGGCAGTCTGAAGTTTGGAATAGTTATGATTTTTAATGGTTTTGATAGAAGTCTCTTCTGCTCACCAAGGCTACATTTATATGATCTAAAATACAGTAAAGTACAATTTAAAATCACTGTTTTCTATTGTAATATATTGTAAAATGTAATTTATTCCTGTGATGCAAAGCAGAATTTTCAGCATCATTAAATTGCATTCAAATTTATGTTCATCAAAGAATCCTGAAAAGATACATTTTATCCTGGCTTCCTCAAAAATCTGAAGCAGCACAGCTGTTTTCAACATTGATAATCAGAATCAGAAATGTTTCTTGAGCAGCAAATCAGAATGATTTCTGAAGATCATGTGACACTGAAGACTGGAGTAATGATGCTGAAAATTCAGCTGCGCATCACAGGAATAAGTTACATTTTAACAGTATATTAAAATAGAAAAGTTATTTAAAATTATTTTTTAGATTTTATTATAAATATTATTATTTTGATTCTGAAGTCATTTTGAATGTCTACTTTGTTTTTTAATACATTTAAAATACATTTTCAATCAATGTTTATTCTTTACTTTTTACAGTTTTCAATGCATCTGTTATGGTTGTTTTTCTTTTTTATGTAAAGCACTTTGAATTATCATTGTGTATGAGATGTGCTATTTTAGTGTGTCTTTATGGCCAACTAATCCCAATGTAAAGCCTGTGTGTTTATCGTCACATGATGTTTGCAGATGGGAGCGATGCAGAAACCGAGCGTCTGGAGGAGCTTCCTCTGTGCAGCTGTAGGATGGAGGCGCCGCGTGTGGATGGATTCAGCGCTCGCTCCAACAGAACCTGCATGGCCATAGAGAGCATCAATGGAGAGGTAAGTCTACTGTTGAGCACACTTGGTTCTGAAAGTAGATTTCCAATCTTCAAGTGTTATGAACCATTAACCAAACCAACCAGCTTTGAAGTGAGTCACAATATAAAAAAATCTGACAGTTGGACAAAAAGAAAGATACAGCTCTTTGTACTTTATTTTGAGGGAAAGAACTACAATCACACAAAGCATTGTGAATGGCATAATCGAATTAGAAGAAAATGGAGTGATATAAAAGTGCTAATTAAAAGATGTTCTTTATGTATATAGAAACAACACATTTTAAGGATTTAGTTTTTATAAAATATAAAAAAGTTGTGTAAATTAAAAAGATGTATTTTTTTTTAATCAAATCTTAAAATATTTTTAATTTGAATTTAAAAATCATGGAAATTTTCTATGGTGAAAATTTTTTTTCTAGCTCGGCTCTAAAATATTTGATTGTCTAGGAATTGGTGTAAAATAGTATTTTTAAAAATCCTTGTCCAATAATCTTGCATGGAAAATGTTTTTTGAGAAAAGATCACAATTAATTTGTCAAAATATGTGGAAACTAATAATAAATAAAAATAATAAATTATTTGTAGATATTTTTAAAAGCTTCTTGTAATTGATGATATTAGGACACAAGAATAAAGCAATAAGCCCTAAGACGCCTGTTATAAATTCACTGTAAACCACGGCTTCACGGGGCTTACTGCTTTTATAAAACGGTTATTCCATATACGTGGTAAGGTTTCACAAATTAAAACAGAGCAAATAAAGTGTAATGATATTAATAAAAACATTATTCTTCCACCAATCAATGTAGTTCCTCAGAAACAGTCGTGGTTGCTACAAAGTGGTTGCAGAGCAACACACAAACGTGAACAAAGGTGTGTGTTTGTAGTGTAATTTACAACAGCTTCGAACATGGCTCAGCCAATCAGAATCAAGGACCGGAACTATCCGTTTTATAATTGTAATTTTACTACTGTAGTGTAAAATAAAAAAAAACATGAAATATTAATTATTTTTATTTTATAAATACTGTTTTTTTTATATAGTATGTTACAATATAATATATATTATATGTAATATATGGGGTGCTGTGTGTACATTAATGAGGGAAAAAAATTAACTTAAATGATTTTAGCAAATGGCTGCAATATAACAAAGAGTGAAAAATTTAAGGGGGTCTGAATACTTTCCGTACCCACTGTATATATAATATTTTCCTTTGTCGTGATATTGAAAATAGTATTGAAGATAGATATTTTTCCAGGCATTGTATTGTTTTATCGTAAATTAAAAATTCCAGTATGTATATTTATAGGTAAAATATGTATATGTATCTTAGCTAATTTGAAGTGCTTCATTGGGGTAGGTGCTTTTTTAGTGCAATTTGCTCATTGCAGTTCTGATTGGTGGAGATTTCTCGACAGAATCATGGGTAATGTCGTTTTCCAACAGGAATTCTGCTGGTAAACATGATTATTTAAAAAAAATAAATGGAGTAATGTCAGCTAATGGCTTCAACAGAAGCAAATACCATCATTTAACAACCTCGTAGCTCACAGTTGGTCTGTCTTCAGTGGTTTATAAGTTAAAATGAACAGGATTGGGTTCAAATGTTGCAATAAAGACCGTAAAAGCAGCTCGCTGTGGTTTGGAACAGTATGTTTGTACTGAGTGACTGATCACGCCCCCGTCTCTCTCATGTGGTTCCTCCCGTCCTCTGTGTGTTTCAGCTGGTGGGCTGCACCAAAGTGATCGTGAAGGGGGAGACGATGCGTCCATCCAGCCGCGTGTCTCTAATGGTGTTGTGTGAGACGCACCGTTCACACATGGTGAAACATCACTGCTGTCCGGGCTGCGGATACTTCTGCCTTTCTGTGAGTGTCTCTGACCACAACAACCATGTTATGGGAAGAAAAAAAAAAAAAAAGGAAAACTCACCCTCATGTTGTAATTTAAAGGGATAGTTCACCAAAAAATTACATTACTGTCATCATTTACTCACCCTCAAGATGTTCCAAAGCTGTATGAGTTTGCTGGTAGCAACTGACTTGCATATTATTGAAGAAAATACTGTGGAAGTCAGTGGCTACCAGCAGCTGGTTACCATTCTTCAAAATATCTTCTTTTGTGTTCAACAGAAGACAGAAATTCATAAAGGTTTGGAACAACATGAGGGTGAGTAAAAGGTGAACTATCCCTTTAAATTAAATACGTTTTTTTCACACAGTATAAGTATTTCTAAACAGCTGTTTTCTAAATTTCTAAATACCAGTTTGTAGTGTTTCACACAGCAGGTTTATTATAGTTAAATAAAACAAAAACAAAAAAATGTATGAACTTGAAAATTTAAATGAATGAAAATCAGGTGCCATGGCAACATTTCTTATTTTCATTTAGTTCAACTTGATGTACTGTAATAACTAGAACTGAAAAATAAAAATAAATAAAAACTATATAGACATTTTAATAGAACTAATAAAAATGACTAAAACTTCAAAATGAAAATGGAAAATATAAAAATAAAAACTAATTAAAATTAAGACGACCGCACAGAGTAGCATAATAACAGATTGTTCAAACGTATCTAGTATGATTAAACAGTGCTGCTTTACCCCACATACGCATGACCAGAAGGAGCGGAAGCGGTCGACTGTGGCATAATAAAAGCTCCGCTGCTTTACCCCACATACGCACGACCGGAAGGAGCGGAAGCGCTCGACTGTGGCATAATAAAAGCTCCGCTGCTTTACCCCACATACGCACGACCGGAAGGAGCGGAAGCGCTCGACTGTGGCATAATAAAAGCTCCGCTGCTTTACCCCACATACGCACGACCGGAAGGAGCGGAAGCGCTCGACTGTGGCATAATAAAAGCTCCGCTGCTTTACCCCACATACGCACGACCGGAAGGAGCGGAAGCGCTCGACTGTGGCATAATAAAAGCTCCGCTGCTTTACCCCACATACGCACGACCGGAAGGAGCGGAAGCGCTCGACTGTGGCATAATAAAAGCTCCGCTGCTTTACCCCACATACGCACGACCGGAAGGAGCGGAAGCGCTCGACTGTGGCATAATAAAAGCTCCGCTGCTTTACCCCACATACGCACGACCGGAAGGAGCGGAAGCGCTCGACTGTGGCATAATAAAAGCTCCGCTGCTTTACCCCACATACGCACGACCGGAAGGAGCGGAAGCGCTCGACTGTGGCATAATAAAAGCTCCGCTGCTTTACCCCACATACGCACGACCGGAAGGAGCGGAAGCGCTCGACTGTGGCATAATAAAAGCTCCGCTGCTTTACCCCACATACGCACGACCGGAAGGAGCGGAAGCGCTCGACTGTGGCATGAAGACCACAACTCCCATGATTCCACACTCAACTACGCCTTTGTCTATTTGTTTATTTTGAATACGCACCCTCTAGTGGTGAAAATTACATATTGTAATAAAAATGTAAAAACAAAACAAATGTCATAATTTTTTAGGAAGTGTTTTATTTTGATTGTTTTTATTTTTTAATTATTTATTATTGTAATTTTACATTTCATGATTTAATTGATTATTAGCTTTTCATCAGCTCACAAACAGAAAGCTCAAAGATCCTCCTTTTCACTTCACACGCAGGGAACGTTTCTTGAATGTTGCCCGGACGTTCACATTACTCACCGCTTCCACCGGGGCTGTGTGTCAGTGCTGGGCTGTGGGCGGAGTCGAGGAGGAGTGGGCGTCGGCCTGCTGTTCTGCCCTCATTGTGGTGAGGATGCGTCAGAGGCGCGTGAGGTCACCATCCCTCCTGCAGTGCCCTCTTCAGGGTCTAACGTGGTCACTGCGAGTGCGTCGTCCACCACGACCACACCCTCGCTACTTCCCTCCGCACTCGCGGCCACATCACGGGTGCTAAACAACGAGAAGAAGATGGGCGAGCCGATCAAGTGAGTTATATGCGTTGCTTAATAGTAAAATAGCTAGCGCATATTTAAGTTTACTGTTATCGCTTCAAAAAAATCTCCTCTAATAAAAAACCTTTAAAAACATCCCGCATTATATAATAATAAAAAAAAAAATCGCAATTCTTATTGAATGTATTTATTCATTTTTATTTATTAATATTTATTCATTTTTTACATTTATTTATGAATAAAAAAAACAAGTGGGGGGGTTGTTCTCTAATGTTAGTTTGTAACTATAAAACAGGTTTTGCAATTTGCTAATGAACAAATATATTTAATAGGACATTTTAAACTGTCTTTAAACTGATGTTTTTTTTCACACAGTGCAAGGATGCATTGTCGTGGAGATGTAAGAAAGGGGGCGGAGCTTCAAACTCAGCCGGCCAATGGCACTCCAGGAGGGGGCGGGGTAGAGGATGTGGTCACCCTGGGTGACGGCGGAGTGGACAGTGTGGGACCATCGCTCGTCCTGCCCAATGGGAAGCCCGTGTGTCCCAGCGCACTTCCACCTGGAGACAGGAGGGCGGCGCTACAGAGAGCCATTCTCACACAGGACACCGAGAGGTTTATATATTAATATCAGTTTAAACAAATAATGAGTGAAGAAATAGATGTTCAGAATGACAGATTCTATCATTTATGGGATACGGTATTTCACTGCACATTTTGTAGTTGGTT
Source organism: Sinocyclocheilus grahami (assembly GCF_001515645.1). Classification (NCBI taxonomy): domain Eukaryota; kingdom Metazoa; phylum Chordata; class Actinopteri; order Cypriniformes; family Cyprinidae; genus Sinocyclocheilus; species Sinocyclocheilus grahami. The sequence goes on along the minus strand of NW_015506267.1, from coordinate 446,589 downwards.
ACCTAGGTGTTGTATGCATCAGGCTTATTATCGTTAACTAAAACTAAAACCAACCGGCTAGCTGCCAAGGAAACATTTCTTATTTTTGTTTAGATTAATTTAAACTATAGATTATTTTTGCTTACAAATAGAAATTTGACATAACTTGACAAAACCAGAAAAAGTATATTATAAATATTTTTTAAGATTTTATCCATTTCCATGATTTTTCCAGGTCTATAAATCACAATATTAAAAACTCCTCCAGTATCCAGGTTTTCCATGACCATTTCTCATTTTCTTCTAGTTTAGCTTGAAGTACTAAAATAACTAAAATTGTGTAAACAAAAAAATACTAAAACTGTAACTAAAATTAAAGTGTAAACAGAAAATTTAAATAAATTCAAATCATAGTAAATCGATGATGCTAAAATAACACTGCCACAAATAAAGGCATCAAGATTTGTAATAGCTAGTAAATAAAGACAGAATAATATTTATACTTTAATTTTTTTGTGAGCTGTCCTATTAGCTTTAATACAGGGATTTAGGTTAATATTTAAATTACACATTTGCAAAACAAAATGACAAAAACACAACAAAATTACAAAAATTTTAACTAAAATTAAAATGAATACAGAATATATAAAAAAAAATTCTAATTCAAAATATTGACAAAAACTATAATAGTATGTCAGTTATACTAAAATGACACTTGTATGCATGCAGAAAAAACAACACACAGTGCACAGAATTGAGGCAAAACCCGTATGGTAGTGTGCTATTCTGAACATACTCAGGCAAAAGATGATGGCATTGTCATGTGATGTGCTTGGCTCTTTCTGATTGGTCAGGAGGAAGAAGCTGCGTTTTCATCCCCGTCAGCTCTATCCTGCAGCCAAACAGGGTGAAGCTCAGCGAGTTCTACTCATGCTCAGTACGTATATATATATCACGCATCTGTTGAAGTTTTCAGCATCAGAGCTGATATTGTCTCTGTGTGTCTGTCAGTGGAGGGCATCGACCCGTCGTATCAGTCAGACTCTCAGAACAGACGCTGCGCTCTGCATGCAGCCGCTCAGAGGGGTCTGCTGGAGGTCTGTTACCTGCTCATACAGGTGAGCTGTACTTTCACAACACTTTCATGAGCTTTAAACATCTGCTGCACTGTTTGTGGTGATTAGATTGATCATATGGTGATGATTCTCTAGAGCAGGGTTTCCCAAACTGGGGTTTGTGATGGAGAAAGGTAATAATTAATTAAATCATAAAATGGGAAATAAGAACCATCAAAATAAAACCCTTACAAAAATTGCAAAATTAAAAAACATAATTTTAAAATAAAAATCAATCAGAATAAAATAAAATACTTGGTAATAATTAATTAAATCATAAAAATGCAAACTTAAAATACAGAATTATAAAATAAAGACTTTAATTAAAAATTAAATACCTAGTAATAAACATCTCCGACCCCTCACATCCAGCACACTCCCTCTTTGAACTGTTGCCATCTGGTCGACGCTACAGAGCTCTGAGCACCAGAACGACCAGACACAGGAACAGTTTCTTCCCTCAGGCCATCCATCTCATGAACTCATGAACACTTAACAATAACTGTGGAACACACACTATTTATTCACTCATACACTTATTTATCTAACACACATACTCAATCTACATTTCAATTTGCACATAATATACCTGTACATACAACTGTCTATTGTTATATACTAGGCTTGCCATGATAGACGGTGCTGATGGTGATACCGGTGTTAAGCCGCAACACCGGTTACGTCACTTGCCCACCGCGTCATCGACCCCCACCGTCGTTTAGATTTTTTATAGTATTAAAGGATGATTTAGTTTCGAAATGAAATGCAAAAGCGCTTGTTTGGCAGTAATTTGGATTTTGAAAAGCCTGTTGACTTTTGCCGTTTATCTAAGGTGATTTTGGAAGTTTTTTTTAAACATTCATTTCTTATTTAATTGGTTCCACGTTGTTTGCTGATTTTTACTTTATTTAAACTTTGTGTCATTTATTTATTTTATTTGACATCAAGGTGTATGCCGTGCCTCCAAGCTTTCTTACTCGTTTTGCTAATAAACGTTCTACGTTTCTTATTTATTTGGTTATATATTATGCATGTTTACTTAGCCTATTATTTCCTGTTTTGTATACCTATTTAAACTTTGTAAGTTATTTGTTATTTTATATTAGGCATAGCCTGCCCTATAGCATGGTGTATTTGTTTTGTTAATAAAAGTTCTATGTTTTATATATACACTAAATTGAGTTTGACGTTGTATTTTGTTGTTGCATTCAAGCAATTGACGCCGAACTGCCGCTAATTCTAAAGTGAAAGTAAAATGCGCACGGCGCTTTTAAGCTATTTAAAAGTGAAGGAAAGCGAGGAAAAGAGGGAAAATTCAAACAAACTAAAAACGAACAATTGCTTTACGCCGAATTGCCGCGATTTCAAAGTGAAAGTAAAAGGCGCACGCCGCTTTTACAAGCTATTTAAAAGCGAAGGAAATCTAGGAAGAGAGGGATACCGGTATTACCGGTGTTGTCCCACGTTGATTAACTGGTGGGAAAATTTCCTCACCGTCACAACCCTATTATATACCTGTACATACAATTGTCGATTTGTATATTTTTTATTCCTTATTTTACTTGTTCTATTTTTATTTTTATTATCTGTGTTTTTTGTTCTGTCACTGTCATTCTATTACACTGTGGAAGCTTCTGTCACGAAAACAAATTCCTCGTATGTGTAAACATACCTGGCAATAAAGCTCATTCTGATTCTGATAATAAAGTCATAAAAATGCAAAATTTGAATTTTTAGTACAGTTTTTGTTTTTAAATTATGTATTTTTATAAAAATTTAATTGATTATTAAGTGTTAGTTTTGATTTGCTTTTCTTTTTCAATTATTAAAATAATTATTTAAATCATGAAAATGCAAAATGGAGATCATTTAAAAATAGAAACAATCATTATAAATTTTATAGTAATTAATTAATTAATAAAAATGCTAAAGTAAAATAATTTTCAAATAAAAACAATCATTAAATACTGTACATAGTAATAATTAAATAATAAAAATGCTAAATCAAAATACATCATTATAAAATAATAACAATCAAAATAGAATACTTAGTAATAATTGAGACAAAAATTATTATTTTTTATTTAAAATTATAAAATTATTAAAATATTTTTTTTATTTACAAATGATGGGTTTTAATTTTGATTTATTAATTAAGTACTTTATTTTATTTTACTTTATTTTATTTTTAAATGATCAAAATAAAATACTTAATTATATATTTCTTAATTAGTTAAACCATAAAAATGCCAAATGAAAATACATAATTTGAAAGTAAAACAATCAAAATCAATTATGTAATTAATTAAAACATAAAAATGCAAAATTAAAATAAATAATAAAAATGATCAAACTTAAGCATTTACTAAAAATTATAATAATAAAATATTGTGATTATTTATCTGCTTGTCATGTGACCATTAGCTGACATTAAAGAAGATGCAAATGTGTTGTTAAATTATTAAAATATTAAATAAAAAACTTTGGAGGCGGGTTTGGGAGGCTTCAAGACAATATTTCAGGTCAAAGGCTGACAAAAACGTTTGGGAATCCCTGCAGAAAAGAATTGTTGTTTTTTTTTTAAGTAATGAGCCTCTCGTGTTTGGGGCAGTCATGGCCTGATGTTTAGAGAGTCGGACTTGTAACCCAAAGGTTGCAGGTTCGAGTCTGTGTACCGGCAGGGATTGTCGGTGGGGGGAGTGAATGTACAGCACTCTTTTCCACTTTCAGTACCTTGACTGAGGTGAGACCCTTGAGCAAGGCACACACTGCTCCGGGTGTGTGTTCATGGTGTGTATGTGTGTTTGTTCACTACTCACTGCTGTGTGTTTGCACTTGGACGGGTGAAATGCAGAGCACAAATTCCAAGTATGGGAGACCATACTTGGCTACACGTCACGTTTGTCTCCGTTTGTATCTGAGGAAGGTTTCCATTAAAGTTCCTGCTTTTGTGCTCTGGTTGATTTTAGGCAGGTGCTAAGGTGGACGCCCAAGATAAGACCCTGAGGACCCCTCTATTAGAGGCCATAGTGAACAATCATGTGGAGGTGGTGAAATACCTGATCCAGAGCGGAGCCTGTGTCTATCATGCAGTGAGAATCACACACACACACACTCTCTCCCGATTCAGATGATAACTGACAACGGGCCAATGGGAAAATAATGCATGTTAAGTGTAATTGCTGTTACATTCTGAGTTTGGGTTTATTTAAAAAAATTCAGCAGTCTGGGGTCAGTTATTCCTCATATACCAGCAGTCCTTGACTTGAAAATAGCCCGAACCACATGTTACTTGTTTAAAAAAAATGAGGTAAACAATAAATAAATCTTCTAGTTTTGTGTGAAGTTACATTTACATTAATGCATTTTGGCAGACACTTTTATTCAAAGCAACTTGTTGTATTCAAGGTGTGCATTTGATCAGTTCATGCATGAATCAGAACCATGACCTTGATGTTGTGAGTGTGTGAGTGCTGAATCGTGTGTGTGTGTTGTCCAGGAAGAGGACGGATCCACAGGCCTCCATCACGCTGCCAAACTGGGAAACCTGGAGGTGGTGATGCTGTTACTGAGCACCGGACAGGTGGATATAAACGCACAGGTGTGTTTCTGAGCTCATCAACTCAGATGTTTTCCACAATGGAATAAAACAATTAAGAAGGTAATTGCGGCCTTTAAATAATTCAGACTTCTTTTTAGAATTGTGAGACAAACTCAGAATTACGAGATATTAACTCACAATTCTGAGCCCATATCTCACATTTCTGACTTTTTTCTCAGAATACAAAAAAAAATATAAAGCCGGAATTTAAAAAGTCACAATTACCTTTTTATTATGTGGTGGAAACAGTTTCACAATTCTAACTTTTTGGAAGTTGACGTCTCACAATTTGAGCTTTTCTTCTCAGAAATGCAATTACAAGTTATAAACTTTCTTCTCCGAATTGTAAGATATAAACTCCTAATTGCAAGTTAACGTCTTGCGATTATTATGAGTTCATATCTCAGAGCTCTGAGTTTTTTTTTTTTATAGAATTATGAGATTAAAAAGTAGCAATTACCATTTTTTATTCCATAGCAGAAACAAAATCACAATGCAGATTATTTTTCTCACAATTAAGAGTTTATATCCCACAATTCAGACTCTTCTTCTCATAATAGCAGTTGTATATCTCACGATTATGAACTCACAATAAGACTTTTCTTCTCACAAACTCGCAATTGCGAGATAATTCTGATTTTATGTCTCTCAATTCAGAATTGCAGAAAAAGTCTAAGATTGTGAGATTTTTAACTTGCAATTGCGAGAAAAAAATTCTGAATTGTGAAATTAATTTTTTTTACATTTTTGTATTCCATGACGGAAACAAGCTCACCAGACTTGACTTATTTTTCTCGCAATTGTGAGTGTATATTTTGACTTTTCTTCTCAGAATTGCAACTCGACTTGTCTTCGCTGAATTGCAAGTTATAAACTCACATATGCGAGTTAACATCTCATAACAACTGACTTTTTTTTCTTAGAATTATAAGTTTATATCTTGCAATTCTGCAATTCCCAATTTTTTTATTCAGAATAAAAACTTTTTTTTCTCACAATTATGAGTTTATAGCTCTCAGTTCGGATATTTTTTTTAATTTTAGAATTGCACATTTTTTTCTTGTAATGAATAATAAGACTTTTCTTCTCTGAATTGTGAGTTATAAACTTGCAATTGTGAGTTAACATTTTGTGGTGGAAATAAGCTTTCCTAGTTTTCACCTCATCTCTGTGTTTCAGGATAGCGGCGGTTGGACGCCCATCATCTGGGCGGCAGAACACCGACATATAGACGTGATCAGAGCTCTGCTCAACAGAGGAGCCAACGTCACGCTCCAAGACAAAGTGAGTCTTATGAATCCTGTGAGTCTGGCAGGAATTGCGACGGCGCTCTCACAAAGTCTGTCTGTCTGTGCAGGAGATGAACGTTTGTCTACACTGGGCGTCGTTCTCGGGCAGCGCTGAGATAGCGGAGCTGATCCTGAACGCCGGCTGTCCTCTGTCGTCCGTTAACCTGCACGGAGACACGCCGCTGCACATCGCCGCTCGCGAGGGCTACATCGACTGCGTCACGTGGGTCAAACGCCGCCTGAAAGCTGTTTTTGGTGTCGTAGGCTCATCTGACGTCTTCTGTTCGTCTTTACTCCAGGCTGTTTCTTTCTCGTGGCGCTGACATCGACATTATGAATAAAGAGGGCGACACGCCGCTCTCTCTCGCCCGCTCTGACACACCCGTCTGGGTGGCGCTACAGATTAACAGGAAGTTGCGTAGAGGAATCGCCAATCGCATTGTACGGACAGAGAGGATCATATGCAGGTCAGTGTGTGGTCTTTAATATGGAGAATGAAATATGAAATGAATACATTTGAGTATTTATTTATGAACTACTGTTATTTCTTCATATTTTGAATTGGCTTTTATTTTTATATTTTCAGTTTTCATTTTAATTTGATTTTAAGTTTGAGTTTTGTCATGCTTTTGTCATTTTTATTTTTGTTAGATTTTTTTGTTTTATATAATTTAAAAATATATATATATTTTATAATATTTTTTATAGTTTTAGTACTTCAGCTTTTTCCAGTTAGTTACAACAATGTATACAACTTATTTATTTATTCAGTTAGTTGGCAAGGCATCATTTTAATTTAGGTTTTAGAAATTGTATGTATTTTTGTCATTTTTATTTTTATTAAAATCTGTATTTAGCTTTAACATATATATATATATATTTTTTTTAATTTTTTTTTTTATTACTTCAACTGATACTTATTTATTTCAGTCAGTTGCCAAGGCACAATTTCACGTTTTAATTGAGGTTTTAGTCATTTTGTTATGTTTTGTAAGTCAATTTTTTATTAATTTTAATATTTCGACTTCTTTTTATTTATATTTAACTTTTAGTAAATTATAGAAATATTATTGTTAGAAATATATTAATTTGTATTAATATATATAATTATATAGAATGTATAATTTTGTATTAATATTGATATTATTAGTTTTTTCCCATTTTAGTACTTCAACTTAAATGTGTTTATTTTTAGTTAGTTGCAAAAGTAATATTTTAAGCTTAAGTTTTTCTTCTAATATCATTAAAACTGTTTTATGTCAGCTTTATTTCAATTATTGCAAACTACCTTTAATACTTTTAGTTAATAACACTGGTGTGTGTGTGTTGTGTAGTGACGTGGCTCAGGGTTATGAGAACGTTCCCATCCCGTGTGTTAACGGCGTTGATGATGAAGGCTGTCCGTCTGACTACAAATACATCGCAGAGAACTGTGAAACATCCACCATGAACATCGACCGCAACATCACACACCTGCAGGTGCCACTCCATACACACAACACACACTTCACACAACACTCAGCAACCTTGGGCACGGTTAGATTTTTAATGCTCACCAAGGCTGCATTTATTTGTTCAAAAATTCAGTAAAATCTTGTGAAATATTATTACCATTTAAAATAGCAGTTTTCTATGTGAATACATTGTAAAATGTAATTTATTTCTGTGATGCGCAGCTGTATTTTCAGCATCATTCCTCCAGTCTTCAGTGTCACACGATCTTCAGAAATCATTCTAATATGTGGATGTGCTGCTCGAGAAACATTTCTGATTATTATCAGCGTTGAAAACAGTTGTGCTGCTTTTGTGGAAACATTTTCTTTTTCAGGATTCTTTGATGAATAGAAAGTTCAAATGAAAAGCATTTGTTTGAAATAGATATCTTTTGTAACAACAAGATTTAAGATTTAATAAATAATATTTATTAAAAGATAAATAATAAAAAAAAAACCTTAGAAAAAAGACTTGGGACTATAGAAACTAAAATTAAAAACCCACTATTTTTTTCTGTTACTTATATAACCGTATTCAATATTACCCAGCACTAATTGTTCTTTATAATGAGACTAACACCGTTTATTTGCAGTCATCTGTGTGCTGCAGAAATTCGGAGCTGATTTTCTTGACAGCTGTTTGGTGTGTTTGTTTCAGCACTGCAGCTGTACAGACGACTGTTCCTCCAGTAACTGTCTCTGCGGGCAGCTCAGCATCCGCTGCTGGTACGACAAGGTAAAATACTGCTTCATCCCCACGATAAGATCTAAAATGAGAGAACGGAGGCTGTGTGACGGCAAACATGTGTTCTCGTAGGATCATCGCCTCCTTCAGGAGTTTAATAAAATCGAGCCTCCTCTGATCTTCGAGTGCAACATGGCCTGCTCCTGCCATAAAGCCTGCAAGAACCGAGTGGTTCAAGCTGGAATCAAGTAAGCCGGGATTATTTCATAATAAATTTTTTTTAGTTAGTTGCAAAAGTAATATTTTAAGCTTAAGTTTTTCTTCTAATATCATTAAAACTGTTTTATGTCAGCTTTATTTCAATTATTGCAAACTACCTTTAATACTTTTAGTTAATAACACTGGTGTGTGTGTGTTGTGTAGTGACGTGGCTCAGGGTTATGAGAACGTTCCCATCCCGTGTGTTAACGGCGTTGATGATGAAGGCTGTCCGTCTGACTACAAATACATCGCAGAGAACTGTGAAACATCCACCATGAACATCGACCGCAACATCACACACCTGCAGGTGCCACTCCATACACACAACACACACTTCACACAACACTCAGCAACCTTGGGCACGGTTAGATTTTTAATGCTCACCAAGGCTGCATTTATTTGTTCAAAAATTCAGTAAAATCTTGTGAAATATTATTACCATTTAAAATAGCAGTTTTCTATGTGAATACATTGTAAAATGTAATTTATTTCTGTGATGCGCAGCTGTATTTTCATCATCATTCCTCCAGTCTTCAGTGTCACACGATCTTCAGAAATCATTTTAATATGCTGATGTGCTGCTCGAGAAACATTTCTGATTATTATCAGCGTTGAAAACAGTTGTGCTGCTTTTGTGGAAACATTTTCTTTTTCAGGATTCTTTGATGAATAGAAAGTTCAAATGAAAAGCATTTGTTTGAAATAGATATCTTTTGTAACAACAAGATTTAAGATTTAATAAATAATATTTATTAAAAGATAAATAATAAAAAAAAAACCTTAGAAAAAAGACTTGGGACTATAGAAACTAAAATTAAAAACCCACTATTTTTTTCTGTTACTTATATAACCGTATTCAATATTACCCAGCACTAATTGTTCTTTATAATGAGACTAACACCGTTTATTTGCAGTCATCTGTGTGCTGCAGAAATTCGGAGCTGATTTTCTTGACAGCTGTTTGGTGTGTTTGTTTCAGCACTGCAGCTGTACAGACGACTGTTCCTCCAGTAACTGTCTCTGCGGGCAGCTCAGCATCCGCTGCTGGTACGACAAGGTAAAATACTGCTTCATCCCCACAATAAGATCTAAAATGAGAGAACGAAGGCTGTGTGACGGCAAACATGTGTTCTCGTAGGATCATCGCCTCCTTCAGGAGTTTAATAAAATCGAGCCTCCTCTGATCTTCGAGTGCAACATGGCCTGCTCCTGCCATAAAGCCTGCAAGAACCGAGTGGTTCAAGCTGGAATCAAGTAAGCCGGGATTATTTTCATAATAAATTTGCTGAATTGAGATGATTTGCATGTCAAATGAACCTCAGGTTTTTTAAAGAAAGCACTTTTGCATGAGCTGCAGGCTGAAGTGGATCGTGTGTTTCAGGGTGCGTCTGCAGCTCTACCGGACGGAGAAGATGGGATGGGGCGTCAGAGCGCTTCAGGACATTCCTCAAGGAAGTTTCATCTGCGAGTGAGTAAAACCGTTCAGACCTGTGGGAGACCAGCTTGACCGACCAGCTCAGGCCGGTTTAAGCCTGTGATTTCTGCTGTGTTTGTGCAGGTATGTTGGCGAGCTGATCTCTGACGCAGAAGCAGATGTGAGGGAGGACGATTCGTACCTCTTTGACCTGGACAACAAGGTGTCGTGTCACTGATTTCAGGCCAGATTGAAAACACGTTGACAAAATCATGCAAATTGCAGACAAACATCGCTGACACACATTTGCAGCAAGACTATTGACACCAAGAGCCACACAAATCTAGCTAAATGTAACTATAATATCACACAGCTCTAATCTGATAAATGCGACTAAGGCATGAAGATATTATAAACATTACATTGCATTGCGAAAAGCTATATACAAATACATAACGAATTTGAAAACCACTGAAAATTTTTTTTGGATTTCCTGCCCAAAAGCAGCATGCATGCTGGCTATCCATGTGCTTTGATGCAAAATGCAATGCAGTGTTAAACCCATCTATGTGCAATGTGAGTAATATTTTGTACTCGCACTACAAGAGCCACACTATCAGCAGCTATTGTCTGGAATACCACGCCATCAGACGGTTTATATATTGTATACTTTACATATTATTGATGTTTTTATGAATTTATTGAATGAGCTTTTATTTATATAATTTCATTTTAATTTTTGTTTATTTGTGAGTAATTTTTAACCTTTTTTATATTACTATTTAGATTTCAATGTGATTTTAAAATTTTAGTTTTGATTTATTTTCAGTTATTCATTCTAGTGCTTCCAATTTATTTCCGTCAGTTACCACGGCAAAATTCCTCACTTTTGTTTATTATTATTATTTACATTATATTCTATTATAGTTTTGATTAGTATATTCAATTTATTTTTATTTTTATAATTTCAGTTTCATTTTGATTTTCCCCTTTAGTAAAATTTTGTAATTTTGCTCCGTTTGTCATTTTTAGTATATTTTATTGATATTTTTCGATCAGAGAGAGATGAAAGATGTGCTTTGATGCAAAATGCAATGCAGTGTTAAACCCATCTATGTGCAATGTGAGTAATATTTTGTACTCGCACTACAAGAGCCACACTATCAGCAGCTATTGTCTGGAATACCACGCCATCAGACGGTTTATATATTGTATACTTTACATATTATTGATGTTTTTATGAATTTATTGAATGAGCTTTTATTTATATAATTTCATTTTAATTTTTGTTTATTTGTGAGTAATTTTTAACCTTTTTTATATTACTATTTAGATTTCAATGTGATTTAAAATTTTAGTTTTGATTTATTTTCAGTTATTCATTCTAGTGCTTCCAATTTATTTCCGTCAGTTACCACGGCAAAATTCCTCATTTTTGTTTATTATTATTATTTACATTATATTCTATTATAGTTTTGATTAGTATATTCAATTTATTTGTATTTTTATAATTTCAGTTTCATTTTGATTTTCCCCTTTAGTAAAATTTTGTAATTTTGCTCCGTTTGTCATTTTTAGTATATTTTATTGATATTTTTAGATCAGAGAGAGATGAAAGACAATATAACACGTTTCAATACGTTGAGCAAAAAACGAACAAAATTCAAATGAGATTAAATAAAAAATTCATTTTTCTCTGGATCCGTTACAAAAAAAAAGTACATGCTCCAAAATTCACAAGTAAAATATAGAACAATAATATATATTCATAGTACATGTATCCATTCTCTGTTTGTCATTTTTATTCATATTCATTTTTGTATTATTTACATAATATACAATTATAGTTTTTGATATATCGAATTCGCTTTTATTTTTATATTTTCTGTCTCATTTTAATTTTAGTAAAACTTTTAGCAATTTTTAAAATTTTGCTTTTATCTTTTTTTATTATTCTGTAATTACTATTTAGGTTTAAGTTTATTTTATTTTTTACTTCTAGTTCAACACAGCTTTTCGTCTAATATTTTCATTTTTATTTCTACGTTATTTCAGTTAACGAAAATGTTTTTAATAGCTTTAGTTAACTATAAATAACCCTGTCTGTCTCAGGATGGTGAAGTGTACTGTATTGACGCCCGTTACTACGGTAACATCAGCCGCTTTATAAACCACCTGTGTGACCCCAACATCATCCCCGTACGTGTGTTCATGCTGCACCAGGACCTGCGCTTCCCTCGCATCGCCTTCTTCAGCTCCAGAGACATTTTCACCGGACAGGAGCTCGGGTGAGAGATGATTGTTTGTAATCTCACAGGTGAACGCTGTATTTAATTGCTTTATGGTTTTATGGCACACAACCTCACGGCTCGATCCCTAGGAATCGGTTGTATTTGCATCCTGTTCCTGTTAATATATTTTCCTCCTGTTTGTTTTATGATCACTGATTTTTTTATATATATATTTTTTTTAATCTCTGACAGGTTTGATTACGGCGATCGCTTCTGGGACATCAAGAGCAAATACTTCACCTGTCAGTGCGGCTCAGAGAAATGCAAACATTCGGCGGAGGCCATCGCACTGGAGCAGAGCCGGCTGGCCCGTCTGGAAGTCTGTCCTGAAACAGCCGGTGAAGCCGGACTCCCTGTGTTAGGACCCTCGTGATGAGACCCTGAAATGGGATGCACACATGTACAGCTCTCAAACGTGTGCTTACATGCAATTATCACAGTGAAGGTTGTGTTTGCATCTTTGCATTTCTTCCATCTGACAGGACTTAAAGGAAACTATGAAATGACACAACGGAGCACGCAAATGCCTTTTGAAAATACCACCAGGAAGTGACATTCAAATTCAAGGCCGTCATTCCTGCTCGGACTAGGAGGGGAAATGTTGCAAAACCTGTGATTTTATGCAAACTGTCATCAGATCCCGAACAGACCCTCTTTTGCATTAAAAAATGCAAAACGTGAGCTTTTTTTGTATGTGTAATTGTTTTAATAAATACTGTTTGATACAGAAATTGTCTTCTCCTTTTGTCGTTCTCACAAATCACAATTTACCATGGTAATCAAATGCAATAGTTCAATTATTGTTTTTATTCCTACTGCAGAATCATCAATTACCATTAGAAGTGATACTGAGGTGGTACAATAGTACAGTGAAGGTTTCAGACGGCGATATTTTGGTACTTTGATATCTACCATATTTATTCACCACACAATTTACATGATATTTGACCGTTTTCATATCGCACATTCTTCCTCGTGTGTTGACTTGTATTGTTAGTCAAAAAGTGTGTCACTGAGTGGATTTTAGTACTCATTTCTGATAAGAGTCTGGATTATTGTACAGATAAATCAATAATCCAGGGTCAGTGTTATCAGTCTTAACTCTACTGTGTTGTGAAATGAGGATAACAGTGAAATCTGAAGATAGTAAACAGAAGCCGTCTATTGTTCTTTAGTTTACACTTATTTAGTTTGAACTCCACCAGTTTCATGACGTGAAAAAAGAGTAAATATACCATATATGCACACGTGAAGGTTAAATAGAAACAATTTTAGCAGCGTTCAAACCTTTTTATACAGTCTGGTTCAAACCAGGGGCGGCTCTAGAGGAGCCGAAGCCCCGAATCAATGTTTTTATTTGTTTTTAGTTTTCATGTGCATTAAAATCATATCTATCAGAACCGTGGATTTGCTCTCTGCTCATCCAGTGTCTACTTGCGTTGACTGATCAATTCATTAAAAGTTTAAATCAGTCGTTTTGAAAGAATAACCCGCCACCTACTGTAATTGTAGTTTCATATTTAAAAGTATCATTCTATTTTTTTCTATCTGTTCATATTTTTATATTTAAACATTAATCTCTTAACATTAAGCAATTTGTAAGTGCAGTGTAAGTGCTAAAAAAAATAATAACAAAAAAATAAGTGTTTAATTAGGCCTATACTTGACTTTTTTTAACAAATCCACTTAGCCAATGTAACCTTTAAACACACACACACACACACAATATAACATAAAAGATTTCATTTTATATATACATACATATATATATATATATATATATATACACACACTGTGTGTATATATATATATATATAATATTAAACTTGTATTTATATGATACCATTGAAAATAATAAATATATATATAAACAAACAATTTTTATGTTTCTCTATATATGCATAATTTCACAGGCAAAAGTCATTTTTGAAAGCAAGATTTTTGTGTTTCATGTGAACAACTGAACCGAAATTCCCTTTAGCATGGATCTGTGTTGAAATGACTTGATTTCGCCTTGTACAGCACACAGCGCATCAATACAACAAAAGCCACTTTTAATATTTATTTATTTATTTATTTATATATAATAATTTAGCATGTTGAAATGTTGAAATGACTTGATTTCGCCTTGTACAGCACACAGCGCATCAATACAACAAAAGCCACTTTTAATATTTATTTATTTATTTATTTATTTATTTATAATAAAAAAATCTGTCACAAACATCAACGTTGCGTCGTTGAAACCGTTTGACAAAACACAGTTTGAGTTGCACGAAACGAAAAGCTGAAAACTGTCCATTTCACAGTTTCTCAGGCTGCAATAATCACGCACCTGTAGAGGACGCGTCACGGCGTCAGGTGAGCTCTCGCGCAGCGCGCAGCGGCAGGTGCCCCGTGACGTCACCACGGCGCTTAGTTACTCCACCAAAGATTTACCGACAATACAACAGCAGGACAAGTAAGAGATTGAGATGAACGCTGCAGAGCAGTGAAACAGCTCGAGAACGTTTCACACGGTTTTCAGACACATGATCGCGAAGTGAAAAGATGGGCCGAAAGAAACAGGAGGAAGAGCAAAACAACCCCGAGTATGGTAAGTGTGTTTCTGAGTACAGTGAGAGCATTCTCAGGAGGATCCGCTATAATGCAACATGAGTTCATACCTACTTCAGTGTTACGGTATAGGCTATAATCAATATATGATAGAAGTTGGCAGGTCATCAGGGAAATAAACAACTGTGAATTACTTGCCTGGAAAATTAATATAATCGTAAAAGGTAATATTTCCATAGTGAATACTGTATATTTTATATTTTGGTAACACTTTATTTAGACATTCTATTAACAGTAAGTAACTTTGCAACTACAGGTCAACTAGCAGTTAGTAGAGTATTAGTAGACTGTCTGCTTAATATCTTTAAACACTTTCTTTGTCAACTTATTCTACTAACCCTAAACCTACCCTAACAGTCTACTCTGAGAGGTAGTAGACATGTAGATGCAAATGAATGAGAATTAGTTGACATGTAGTTGACATGTAGTTACAAAGTTACTTATAGTTAATAGAATGTCTAAAGTGGACTATCGAAATAAAGTGTAACCTATATTTTTGCCTAGCTCTCCTGCGCTCTAAAGTGTTTGTGTGTGTATATAATATTTAATATATATATATTATAAAATATAATATATTAAACTTGTATTTATATGATACCATTCAAAATAATATATGTATATATATATATATATATATATATATATTAACACATTTTGTGTTTCTCTATATGCATATACAAGTTTTTTTTGGGTGGTCTGTGATAATTAAAAATAATATGAATAAAAATGTTAATGGCATATCCTTTAGTTAAGTATAAAGTAAACACATGTGTGTATTCACAGTGACTCTTGCAAACGATGGCTTGCTTTGTAAAGGGTGAGCTTGTGAACCTGATCCAGCCCTTATATTAAACCGACACAAACGCTCCAAACCTGTAAAAACTGATCGTTCTGCGCCCTTCATTCTGACAGGACAATATCTGCAGTCTGATCAGAGACTTCACTGTCTGAGATGCTGCTGTGAAGTCACAGCTCAAGCCATTAGCTCAGATGTCAATCTTTACGATGCCTTGATAGTTAAGAAAAACTGCTTCATGATGCCTTAATGGATAAAGAAGTCATTCTTGAGCATTGGAGTATGACTTCTCATCGTTGTTTCAACATGTCTCAATGCTCTTCTTCCTGTGTACATTTGAGCAACAGGAAAGAGACGTGTGTTAAAGATCTATTTTTTTTATAGTTTTTTCTCTGTTTACTCTGATCTGTGGTGTTTATGTCAGTCGATCGTGGGTATGTTTCCTTCCTGGTCACCCAGTGTGCGTCAGTATAAGAGAATGCTGGAGATAAGACATTTCTTGGAGGTTCAGTCACTGGATAACAAGCCTGTTGGTCGACATTTAAAACAGGAAGAATCAAATATTCATAAACACACGCACGTTCTCACACGCATGGTGTGCTTTAGAAACGCTGATATCATTTTAGCATCTTTTTTTTTTTTTTGGAGTGTGGAAATAATTTCTGAAAGATATGATAACACACACAGACACACACACACACACACACACACACACACACACACACACACACACACACCACAACACTTTTATTGTTTATGCTGTATATAAAGCTAAAGTTTTAATCTCACCACTCATTAACCCTTACTTTAAAGAAACATTTTCGCATTTTATGGCAAGGCACCCTGGGCGGATAGAGTAAAAAAAAAATATAATAATAATAATAATAACCAAACGTTTTCACCATACTTCCCAAGTTGATTGATCACATTAAGAATTGCAAACATTGTTTGTATTACAAGTTTTAAATATGCATGTAAAAATGCATGTATATGTTTAAATATGCAAATGATACTTCATCTAATTAAATATGCACATATTTGCATACAATTCCAGAACATAAATGTGAATATTAGATAAAACCAATCTTTCAAAATTGTTTAATTTTGTTGACATATTAGAGGTGATTTTGGATATCTCCTTTTATTCCATAAATCAGAAAAATGTTGTTTAAAGTCAGGGGAAATGTATATTAACAAACTTTCAGAAAATAGAATCAAACTTTAAAGTATATAAGTACCGCTGAACTGGAGGAGAAAAAACTCACAGCCTTTAAAGATATGTATTTCAACTGAAATCTACAGATGCGAACATATAAAGTGCAATAAAATAAACATGTACTTGTTTATTACATGTTTATTGCATGCTTTCTTTCCACTATGAAAAGTAACATAGCCCAAAATTAACTAGTGCATGAAAAAACAATGTTTTTGCTTCTAGTGTCTTGCCTTAAAAAAAAAGAAAAGAAAAATATTTGCTTTATCTATGAAACAATTTTCAAATTACACCCCAAATGTCTTTAAGGGAGGTTTTGTCAGAAAGCCCGTTATATAAATGCATGTTATTGATGTTATTCTGAACGATTCCTCTATGTATGCATACATTTCATTTTTAAAATGTATTCAATTTTTTACCTCATATTTTTTTTTAACTAAATCTTCTGGTAAAATGACAGACCTCTCTCTGATGACATATGCAGGACTTCTCCAATCATTTTGTTCTCCTAAACCCCGCCTCTTTCTTACAATCATCTGCAAGCTCACATATATTTTTGGAGTGCCACGCCCACATCTCAATATCCAATCAACAACCGACAAATAGAAACAAGTCTCCTCCTTACAATTTTTCTAAATCCATTTTAAACAGATGTAGGTGCCATACAGGAAAAAAAGATCTATTGCTACTTCCGTTTCATCGCAACTCTAAGTTAATTATAATAACTACAGACTAACCCACACCCTAAAAGAAAACTGAACAGAACATTACTTCGTTTATGAATAATTTTTGACATTGAGAAGGGATGTTTGCCAGGTTTCATTCGCATCTCGAGGCAGTTTCATCCTAAAACTACAGCTCAAAGAAGATGAGGTTCAGCTTTCAACTACTGACCTAGTTTTTTTTGTTTTTTTGGCAAATTAGCTCAGGTTTCCTGTTGTTTCCTACAAAATTCAACAGAATTATTGTAATTCATTGTAGTTCATTGCTGTCTATTCTTGGTACACTTGTAAGCATGTGTGTGATCTCTGATCAGGGTGTGTGTGTGGTTTACTGTAAGCCCCTGTAATGCTTCACACAATGAACTCCACATAAAACCACACACAAAATCTATAGCCTTTCTTTTACAAGATGCTGTAAATGTCTCTGACAGCGAACATGTTCTGCGTCCTAAAGGCAAATAACCGTGTGTGTGTGTGTTGAGTGTAATGTGATACTGGATTGTACACTGGATTGTTGAGAAACAGGTTGGTCTGGCATGATTTTTGCTCCCATGGCACACAATTTTTATTCCTTTAAACATACAGTACCATTCAAAAGTTTGGGGTCAGTATAGGTTTTTATAGGTTTTATTTATTTAATCTATTTTTTGTGTGTGTTTTGAAACAAGGATGCATTAAATTGATCAAAAGTGACAGTAAAGACATTTATAGTTTTACAAAGACTTCTTTATCAAATAAAGGCCGTTCTTTTGAACTTTTTTAGTCATCAAAGAGTCCTGAAAAATAAAATGTATGGCAGTTTCCACAAAAAATCTGAAGCAGCACAACTGTTTTCAACATTGATAATAATCAGAAATGTTTCTTGAGCTGCATATCAGCATATTGATTTCTGAAGGATCATGTGACACTGAAGACTGGAGTTATGATGCTGAAAATTCAGCTTTGACTTAAAGGAATAAATTACATTTTACATATGTTTATATAGAAAACGGTTATTTTAAGTAATAATAATATTTCACTGTATTACTGTATTTTTTATCAAATAAATGCAGCCTTAGTGAGCAAAAAAGATTTTTCAAAAACATTTAATCTTACAAACCCAAACTTTTGTATGGTGTTGCATATATTTTTAGAGTTGAGAAAAGCCATGCAAAACTAGTTTGACTTTCTAATTGCAAGTTGTTGTGGTTTATTAATATTTGCTGAGGTGTTTGGGGTTGATTTAATGCTGTATAGTTAAACACACGTCTGTGGGCTCATGAGTCACACAGAGCTTTAAAGAATAAGTTTCCTGCTTTTTTGTTGTGACTTCTTCCATTCATACTCATTTACAGCATCACTTAATCGTGTGCCTTAAGTTAACAAAGCAAGTACTTTTTTACACGCTTACAGAGTAACTCATTTAAGTAATTACAAGAAAGATGCATGTTTAGGATCAAAGAATTTGTCTACAGGACCTGAGACTAGTCAGCTCTTGTATTTCTGGCTCATGTCAACATTTTGAACATGTTATATGTTGCATTGTGTTTAGATGCGTGGACATCCAGATATTAAACTCGCATACAGTCTTCAACAAACTTACATTGAAGAAGCCACTGAGTAGTTAGATTAACACAAATAATTTATTGCGATCAATCTAATGATTTTTTTCATCAGCTTGACTGATGAACTGCTTTCATTTTTAATGCAACCATTACATCTACAAAATAATAAGCAACTTGCGCATTAACATTACTACTATTAACTATGAGTTTAGCTTATGGTAATATTTTGTACTTGTTGATGAGAATTAAATTTTTCATTCAACGACTTTGCTTTTGTTAAGTCCCATATGCGTATGAGTAACAGCTGTATGCAAAGTTACTAGGTTTGGTCTTCAACCATTTTAATTGGGTAAAAATTCAACAATTTGCCCAGGTGAAAAATAAATATATTTAAATTGTGCTTTTCCAGACATACTTACTATATTTAAATTATACTAGACTAAGTGCATATTAAATGTATTATTTTGAAACAACTTTAAGTATATTAAGTGTATTTCAAGATATGTTTAAGTTTAAATTTTAATCTATTTGTAATATATTTAATATATTGAAATTGTGTTAAATTGGAACCACTTGAAGTATATTTAGTGCAATTTAAGTGTATTTCTTAAAATACATTTAAAATGTCCTTTTAATACTTCATGAACTACAGTTAGCGTATATTTGAAGCATTGTTTTAATGTATTTCAAGTACATTTCAATTGTATTTCAGCTCATTGGAAATGCATTAGCATTACACTACTAGTATATTATAAAGCTGCTTTTTTCAGTATATAAACACACGTACACACTTTGATATCTAGAAAACTTTAATGTATTATATATTGTTGTGTACATTACAAATATTCATAAAGTACACTAAAAAAGGACAGCAG
>NW_015506267.1:425215-426482 GCF_001515645.1 Sinocyclocheilus grahami | reverse complement strand
AATCAGAAATAAATAAATACACAACTTCATTTTGCAAATAAAAGAATGTTAATGTTGTACATGTTATAATGACTAATTTTATTTATTTATTTTTTTTCTGCCAATGCATGGGTCAAAAACACGACAGACAAATAACGTTTAATTAAATCTTACCTGAAGTCACAGTGAGGTTCCAAAAGCCAGACGCCATACACGCTTGTAGAAGCTGCGAAAAATAAGAAAATACCTCTATATTTTCTAATTAATTTCATAGTTCCCCCAAAACAATTTGAATTCTGTCATCACTCACCCTTAAGATGCTCCAAACCATCTAAGACTTTCGTTCATCTTCAAAAGAAAAGCGGAGATATTTTAATAAAAATCTGAGAGATTTATGTCCCTCCGATGAAAGAAGATTCACCAAAGATGTTCACGTTTCAAAAAGTTGAAATCGCAAAAAAAAAACATAGCCAAAGTAATCCATATGAATTGCGTGGCTTCCTCCAAGTGCCCTAAAGAGACACGATCGGCGACCGCTCTATATAATACTGTTTAAATTTACACTTATATTCACATTCAAGAGACATTTGCAAGCACATCATATTTTATATATGAAGCTCATTATCATATGAACCAATCAGAGCCGTTCAATGGCTCTGGAACCAATCAGGTTTAGTCAGTGTGTTGTTTGAATTTAAACACAAGTAAACGCAAGGTTTTGTTTGTTGTTTTTTTTTCATATATGATGTTGAAATCCTTGTGGGAATTTCAGAAATATATATTAGAAAATAAAGGCGTCAAGCTTGAACAAATTTATAAACACCTTATAAACAACAGCCTGATCAACCAAAGTAGCATAACCTTTTAAGTAAAACTGAACAACATATTAAACAACATATTTTAAATATCGCAATGCTTAATAATAGTTGACAAATGTTTGCGCATTGTAAATGTTAAAAATGTTTTTCAAAATATTCCAAATATAAAAATTATAAATACATAAATATTTAAAATATAACCATGTGTAGGCCTACTGCAATATAAAGTACATTAAAAACCCACTAAAAGTGTAATCATTTTGTTATGTTCTTACACAAAGTAGACATAAAATATACTTTAAGTAAGGGTAACACAAGTATGTTTTCTGTAAATACACTAAAAAGTCACTAAAAGTATGCTTGTGTTTAGCATATTCCTTAAAAGTGTAACTAAAAATATATTTATTAACATAGTATTTCTACTATACTTTTTAGAAATATACTAATAGTGTGCTTGTGTTTAGCATATT
>NW_015506267.1:412340-424513 GCF_001515645.1 Sinocyclocheilus grahami | reverse complement strand
GTCGCCATGATCTGTTATGCATTTTATAATATAGGTCTAATAGTGTTTGTTTGTTTGTTTGTTTATGTGATGATTCATTATAATGTCACATTTAAATATTACTATTGTATTGGTACTAATTTATATATATATATATATATATATATATATATATATATATATATAGATAGATAAATAAAGGCGATAAGGTTGACAAGCATGAACAAATATAAACACCAATCAGCGAATACTACCACAGTTGGCTAATCAGCTCAAGACAAAGTAATTGTATGTTCATAATCATGGTTTTTCAAAGATCATTAACCTCATTACAATGAAGCCAAATTGTTCAGGAAATCAGAAATAAATAAATACACAACTTAATTTTGCAAATAAAAGAATGTTAATGTTGTACATGTTATAATGACTAATTTTATTTATTTATTTTTTTTCTGCCAATGCATGGGTCAAAAACACGACAGACAAATAACGTTTAATTAAATCTTACCTGAAGTCACAGTGAGGTTCCAAAAGCCAGACGCCATACACGCTTGTAGAAGCTGCGAAAAATAAGAAAATACCTCTATATTTTCTAATTAATTTCATAGTTCCCCCAAAACAATTTGAATTCTGTCATCACTCACCCTTAAGATGCTCCAAACCATCTAAGACTTTCGTTCATCTTCAAAAGAAAAGCGGAGATATTTTAATAAAAATCTGAGAGATTTATGTCCCTCCGATGAAAGAAGATTCACCAAAGATGTTCACGTTTCAAAAAGTTGAAATCGCAAAAAAAAAACATAGCCAAAGTAATCCATATGAATTGCGTGGCTTCCTCCAAGTGCCCTAAAGAGACACGATCGGCGACCGCTCTATATAATACTGTTTAAATTTACACTTATATTCACATTCAAGAGACATTTGCAAGCACATCATATTTTATATATGAAGCTCATTATCATATGAACCAATCAGAGCCGTTCAATGGCTCTGGAACCAATCAGGTTTAGTCAGTGTGTGGTTTGAATTTAAACACATGTAAACGCAAGTTTTTGTTTGTTGTTTTTTTTTTCATATATGATGTTGAAATCCTTGTGGGAATTTCAGAAATATATATTCACATTCAAGAGACATTTGCAAGCACATCATATTTTATATATGAAGCTCATTATCATATGAACCAATCAGAGCCGTTCAATGGCTCTGGAACCAATCAGGTTTAGTCAGTGTGTTGTTTGAATTTAAACACAAGTAAACGCAAGGTTTTGTTTGTTGTTTTTTTTTCATATATGATGTTGAAATCCTTGTGGGAATTTCAGAAATATATATTAGAATATAAAGGCGTCAAGCTTGAACAAATTTATAAACACCTTATGAACAACAGCCTAATCAACCAAAGTAGCATAACCTTTTAAGTAAAACTGAACAACATATTAAACAACATATTTTAAATATCGCAATGCTTAATAATAGTTGACAAAATGTTGAAATCCTTGTGGGAATTTCAGAAATATATATTAGAAAATAAAGGCGTCAAGCTTGAACAAATTTATAAACACCTTATAAACAACAGCCTGATCAACCAAAGTAGCATAACCTTTTAAGTAAAACTGAACAACATATTAAACAACATATTTTAAATATCGCAATGCTTAATAATAGTTGACAAATGTTTGCGCATTGTAAATGTTAAAAATGTTTTTCAAAATATTCCAAATATAAAAATTATAAATACATAAATATTTAAAATATAACCATGTGTAGGCCTACTGCAATATAAAGTACATTAAAAACCCACTAAAAGTGTAGTCATTTTGTTATGTTCTTACACAAAATAGACATAAAATATACTTTAAGTAAGGGTAACATAAGTATGTTTTCTATAAATACACTAAAAAGTCACTATAAGTATGCTTGTGTTTAGTATATCCCTTAAAAGTGTAACTAAAAATATATTTATTAACATAGTATTTCTACTATACTTTTTAGAAATATACTAATAGTGTGCTTGTGTTTAGCATATTCCTTAAAAGTGTAACTAAAAATATATTTATTAACATAGTATTTCTACTATACTTTTTAGAAATATACTAATAGTGTGCTTGTGTTTAGCATATTCCTTAAAAGTGTAACTAAGCATATATTTATTACCAAAGTATTTCTAGTATACTTTTTATAAATACATTAAAAGTATGCTTCTGTTTAGCATATTCCTTAAAAGTATAACTAAGCATATATTTAATACAAAAGTACTTCTAGTATACTTTTTAGAAAAATATTAAAATGCAATTCAATATATTTTTTCATTGCACTTCAAATAAGCATGTTGGGAATACAAATGTATTATAAACATACTACTTGAATTTCAAGTATATTTTTAATACATTTAATACTACGTCCTTTTCACCTGGGTGGACATGGCGCTGCATTGAGATCCCCATATCGCTAGGAATGAACCATATAAGGCCTTAAAAATGAAGATGTCAAAAGAAAGGTTTCTTAAGAACCAGATTCTAAAATCATATTGAGATATCTTTAACACTTCTTGAGTTACAGGAACACAAACCTTGAAAAAAAGAAAGTTTTTTAGCACTCAGAGAACTATGTTCTATGCTAGGGGTCACCAAACTGGAAGGCTGGTGTGTTGAGGCAAGTTGGAGCTAAACTCTGCAGGACACCGGCCCTCCAGGACCGAGTTTGGTGACCCCTGTTCTATGCATTTGTTTTGATAGAGGGAATTAAGATATAATTCTAGTTTGTACATTATTTGTTCTTCAGACATTCATCTTTAAAATAAAAACATCAACTGCATGCAAAGTGAGCCACATTTGGTTTTCAACCAACAATTTGCACATGGAGCCATGAAACATAAAGGGCCTTGAAAACGAAGGTACCAAAAATCTAAAAGGACATAGAGACATCTTTAATACTTCTTGAGTTACAGGACAAAAAAAGTGTGAAGAGTGCTTTTTGTCATTTTTGAACGGCCACCGTTGGCACATAATGCAACAGAAATTGCTGGTAACACTTTACAATAAGGTTCGTTAGTTAACATTAGTTAACATGAACTAAGAATGAACAATACTTCTATAGCATTTATTAATCTTATTTCTTGTTAATTTCAACATTTACTAATGCATTATTAAAATCAAAAGTTGTGCTTGTTAACATTAGTTAATGCACTGTGAATTAACATGAACTAACTAACATTAACAAAGATGAATAAATACTGCAATAAATGTATTGTTCATTGCATGTTAGTTAATACATTAACTAACATTAACTAATGGAACCTTATTGTAAATTGTTACCAGATTGCTAAACTCAACAGATTTTACTCAGGTGAAAATTGTCATTTTGACCCCCCCTACAAAATAGTGGATTAATATTTTGACTTTCTTTGTCATATATGTGTTGCTTTCACAAGATAAAAATTGTCAAAATCAAAACTTTTAACCAGAAACTTGAGTTGAGTTAAATTTAAGAATTAAATTGAAATGCATTAAAAAAAGCATTTCTAGTAAATGATCATAGGTGTACATGTGGACATGAACACAAACGCTCATGTGCATCATGTTTAGAGTCATGCTCAGTAAATGATCACATTCAGGAACATCCTGAAGATCCGGTCACACGAAGCGCCCGTCCTGATCAGCAGGTTTCATGAGAGGAAGTGTACAAAAACACTCATGATTAGTTTGTGACTGAGTGTGTGTCTGCAGTTTGGCTCCATCTTTGAATTCAAATGATATTCAAATCATCCCCTTTTTTATTCCATCTGTCTCTTTTTTCCTCTCCTGTTTAAAGGGTAGAAAAGCTTCAGTGTTTGTATTTGACGGTTCAATACCCATGTGTGGCATTAAAGTAACATGAAACACTACAGCTGCCAGGCAACAAACCCTCACAGACAACTAACAGGCAGTCACACATGACATCACAAACTCCATCTAAAATACTTGTTAGAAATAATCATTAAAGGGGTCATATGACGTTTCTAAAAAAGACTATTATTTTGTCTATTTGGTGTAATGCAATGTGTGGGAAAAAAACACATTATTTTCCACATACTGTACATTATTGTTTCTCCTCTATACCCCGCCTTTCTGAAACGCCTCGATTTTTACAAAGCTCATCGTTTTGAAAAGCGAGGTGTGCTGTGATTGGCCAGCTATCCAGTGCGTTGTGATTGGCCGAATACCTCAAGCGTGTGACAGAAATGTTAAGCCCCTTACCATCCTTTGATGCCGTGTCTCGGAGCGACGAGACAAAAACATTAAAACCCATTACAAACGAGGCATTTGTTGCATCCAGTGGGGACATAATTACGGATTATAAGACTGTCCTTGCAAAGTTGGAATTGCCCCACTTTATAGAAACAGACAGTGGCATTGTAGGCTACTCTCACAGGAAACAGTCCTCCTCCTACATAAATTGCGCTGCACACATCTGAATATTTGGGTTGAACTGTTCTGGAACAGTGTTGTAAATACAACTTAACCACTGATTTCTAGTCGTGTCCTCTTTTGAAGACCAAACAAAGTAGTCTCGCTTTCACAACGAAACACACAGCGCTTTCACAACATGGCGGCAGCAACAACAATACTACAACGAGAATAAAAGTTATGCCTTCTTTCTTTGCGTGAACATTTGGGAGGCGTTATGCAAATCTTCCCACATAGTGAGGTAGACATGTGGGGGCGTGTTAGAACGAGACGTTTTAGGTAGGCGTGGTTGACTCTTAACTTTTATAAAGAATATCTCTTTGGATTTGAGACTTTAGTCTTTGCAACTTTACAGATCTTCTTTATGCACCAAGAGCTTGTAACACTCCAAAGAGAAAGGAAAAATTGAAATTGCATCATAAAATTAATTTTTAAAATTACTAAATATGTAGTCTGCAAGCAGTATTTTATAATTGTACAAATTGTCACACCGCAGGACCATTTAAAATGAAAGCAAAGAAGCTAAAGATGATTAAAAATGGCGAAAAAGTCAACATAAATAATGACTAGTTGGAGAACATAAAATATACACTGTGCCTTATACAGTCACTTACATTTGAACTTAAACAGTCTATTTTATTCGACTCGTACTTAGTGAGACCTGCTCTTCACTTTTGAAATGATTTAAGTATGACAAATGATTTCTGTACTAAATGTACTGAAATATAGAAACAAATTAATAAAAACTATATTAAAACAAAACAAAATTACAAAAACACAGAACAAAATTCGAAAACTTTAACTAAAACTAAAATGACGATGAAAAATATAACACACAAAAGAACGTCAAACTATTGATAAAAACGATAATATCTCAATGATAGTGAAATAACACTGGTGTTTCTGCACCTGCATTACTGCCATTCAGTGGGAACTAAATGTTTTATGAAGGAAGCCAAATACTTCACTTTCATGAATGGTTTTCTTTTGATTTGTAGTTCCTGCTAAACTGGTTTATCAAAGCAAACAATCAAACCCTAAAAAAATGATGTGGATACAAATATGGCAGGTCAGAGATCCATTATGAGTGTCTGACTGAGAATCTACGATGTGTAACACCACCAATAAACACTCATTATTGACACACACTGACCACCGATCTAAACTCTGCTTGTTTTTCAGGTGAACCAACTCAGTTTGACCCCACATTCACCGGCCCCATTCACAACAGGTGCGTATGTGTCAATCTCATGAATGTATGTCCACAAAATCAAAAGAAAAAAAACTAATTATATTTTGATTTGAAGAAAAGGCCTATTTTTTTTGCATTGTGATGCTAGTTTCATAACAGTATGTTTTATCTCTGAGTTTTGTAATTATTCTATATTTATAATAATTCTCATTAAAATGTTTTACATTTACATTTTTTTCAGTAGCCTGTAAATTAGGTAGTACAACATAATATTATGATGTAAAAACAATTGTATTGAAATTTAATTTAATGTTTAATTGTCATAATGCAAAAACATCTTAAAGGAATAGTTCACCCAAAAATGAAAATTGAAATAGAAAAATAGAATTTTTAGAAATAGAAAAATTATTTTTTCGTCTTCATCAGAACAGATTTGGAGAAATTTAGCATTGCAACACTTATTTAGCAATGGATGTTTTTCAAATGATGTTTTTCTCAGCTGTTTGGACTCATTCAGACGGCACCCATTCACTGCAGAGAATCCATGAGACATTTGAGCAAGTGTTGTAATGCTACATTTCTCCAAATCTATACTGATGAATAAACAAACTTATCAACATCTTCCATGGCCTGACCTTGGTGAAAAATAAATATACTAAAATGTATTTGAAATACATTTATTTCATGCTAAGTGTACTACAAATACATTCTCATATTTATGTACTTACTAAAAATACTCTGCAATAGTACTAAACTGGTATACTTAAAGTCTGCTAAATTGGAACAACTAATTTTGTACTTAATGCACTGCAATTGTGTGGAAGTAGTGCTGAAGTCCAACTAAAGACGTACTGAAGTATATTTGATTGTATTAAATTAATTAAGTAATTAAATATATAACTTTTTTACTAGGGGAGGGTGAGTACATTTTCAGCTAATTTTTTCTTTTTTTTGGGTGAACTATTCCTTTAACGGTTCTAAAAAAAATTGCACAATTTTGTCTTTCTTTTGAATTTGTGGTGAATTATGATCTGGAGTGGTTTTGTGAGGTGTGTGCTTGTGTCTTGTGTGTCTGTAGGAGCTGTACAGACATCATATGCTGCTTTCTGTTCATGCTGGTCATCGCCGGTTACATTGTGGTAGGAATTCTGGGTAAGTTCATTTCTCCATTTCTGTGTCTATCTGTCTGATCATCTGTTATTGTGTCTTCCTGTCTCTGTCTATCTCTCATCGCTGTTCAGCACACAGGCACACACATACTGTGAACTCTGTGTGTATTGGCGCTGTGTTTACTTTGACCTGAAAGCAATATGGAAATTTAACTCGGTCTGCCTCCCATAATGTGCAATATGTAAATACTGGAGAGGGCAAGGGGTTATGGGTAACTCAATGTCATTGTTTCTGCTGAAAGTAGAAAACACACAGACACATTTCATTTCTCAACTCAACTATCAAAACCATAAGAATTCCATTTGGAATGTAGGATTTTAATTAGAATTTTTAAATTAAATTGAAAGCACTGAGTTTACAGTTGCAAACAGAATGCGGAACTGCATTTGAATTTGAATTAATGGAAGTGACCTTTTGTGGACCAAGATGGAAGACTGCTTAATTTCCCAGAATGCATTACCTGTGTTTGTTTTCATAGAATTGCAATTTAACTTCCTGCAGTGGCCAATTCAATTCAAATTCCATGAATTGAAAGGGAGACAAAATTCAGTTCTGAATTTTGCACTAGATAAAATATAAACAAAAGACAGATGCACAAATATTATATTATTATATTATTGAAAGGGAGTCGATTCTTCAGAATAGATCAAATATATTCAAAGACTTATGCACAATTATATTATATTATATTATATTATATTCAACTGTAAAGCAATTCTACATTATTCAGCTCAGATTATGAAACAAATTAATCATGTTCTCTTCTCATTTAATTGTGCAGAATAAATGTTTCTTCTGCTAATTAACATAGTTGATGTGTGTATTTCATGTGAAATGGTTTGTTTCTGTAGCCTGGCTGTATGGAGATCCTCGACATGTGCTGTATCCCAGGAACTCCACGGGAATGTTCTGTGGAATCGGACAGAACAAGTGAGATTCGCCAGTCGTCAGTCGTTTTAGAGAAGTCAGACATCAGTGTGTTTCAGTCTTTTGATGCTCATGTCCGTCTGTCTCTCAGGGACAAACCCAACGTCATGTACTTCGACATCATCAAATGTGCCACAGCGACAAACGTCATGGCTGCAGCTCTGCAGGGTCTCCAGTGTCCCACCACACAGGTACCAGATCTTTATTTTAATTCTTTTAGCATTTTCCCTGAGCTCCACTTATAATATTGATAAGATTTTCATACCAAAAACAGTCATAATTTAGAAACAAATGGCTGTTTTCTAAGTTCTTTTTGACCCTTTGGTTTGAACGTTCCATTTAATAGGGGCATGTCTCCTTTAAGACTTCAATGTAAACACCAAATGCTATGATTGGGTAACATATCTGCATATGAAATAAGAATTAAACATGTGAAATGTGATTAAGATATATTTACACACACACACACACACACAAAACTACTTCAACATATAAAATAAAAATGTATCTGAATGTATATATTTTATATATACATATATACATACATACACACACACACATACACACATACACATACACACACACATACACACACACACACACACAAAACTACTTCAACATATAAAATAAAAATGTATCTGAATGTATATATTTTATATATACATATATACATACATACACACACACACATACACACATACACATACACACACACATACACACACACACACACACAAAACTACTTCAACATATAAAATAAAAATGTATCTGAATGTATATATTTTATATATACATATATACATACATACACACACACACATACACACATACACATACACACACACATACACACACACACAATTTTAGTTTTTCACTTCTCAGTTATATTTAGTAACGTGATGTACTTAAAATAGTAATTTTTCAACATTCATTTTATAGCTCTAAATTCTTATCATATGACAGATATTGACTGTTTTGTGTCTGTTTATTTTTCCTAAGGAATTTTAGGAGAAACATCTGAGACAAAGTTGGTGCTTGAGTGAAGTGAAAACTCTTTTAAGCATCCAGAGCTGTGAAAACCCCCCCAATATTTCATGAATCGTGATGTTTGTGTTTGTTTGTTGTAGGTGTGTGTGAAGTCGTGTCCGTCAGAGTTCTGGATTTTGTCTCCTCTCGCCCACTCACCAAGCGCAAACCCAGCCAATTATTTCAAACAGGAGTACTGCGTCCCATCCTTCCAGCTGCAAGGCACTCGATATGTGAGTGTGTTTGTGTAAATGAGGAAGTATGTCATCTAATAAGGAAAAATGATCAAATGTGGTTGTTTTCTTACACCTTTTGGTGTCTCTGTATTTCTCTCTCTCTCTCAGTCGGCTATGGACATTGTAAATAAAGAGTTGTGTCCTTTTTTCTACATGCCAACAACCTCTGGTGAGTGACAGAAGATGAAGAATAGAGTCACTGAACACCATGTAATTTACTCATCTTTATAATGTCCTCAATCATCTGTCTGTCTGTCTAGTGCTGGGCCGGTGTTTGCCCAGTTTGGGAGGAAATGCGTATAATCCCAGTAACATTCCCACAAACTTCACTCTTCCTGGATTGGATGCAAATCAGACTTTGGCAGCGATCAGGAATGCCACAGGGTAAATACACACACACACACACACACACACACACACACACACTAATAAACTTAAAATATCAATACTTGTTATGCACTAAAAATCCTGATTTACACACTAGTAGTCGACTGAGTCGTGGCAATGGATCGTAGCGTGAGTCCAGCTCTTTTGTATTACATTTTATAAAATTTATTTAAAATATTACATTTAATAATATTTTATATGTTAAATAATATTTTCTATTTTTATAGATTTTTAACACAAGTCAAACATCTAACATCTAACATTCCAGTTTATAAATCATTATAAAGTAGTTCGACTTAAATATTATTTAATAACATTTTGTATTATATATATATATATATATATATATATATAATTAAAAGTATTAATGTGTGTGTGTGTATATATAAAATGTTATAAAATTTATTTGAAATATATATATATATATATATATATCATATTTTAAATGGTAAAATACATATGATTGTTGATAGTAAAATAACAGTAACATTTAATATATATATATATATACTTTTATAAATATAATAATATAATATAAATGTATTTATAAATATATGATATAATATTATTTAAATTTATATAATATATCATTTATTCAGAACTAAACAATTTGTAGTTTCTTATTAAATTTTTTGTTTTTTATTTCATTCTTTGATGAACTATTATCAGACTATCATTACTGTTGCAGTTTAAGCTATATTAAAATATTTGAAATAGTGTGCACATTTTGACAGATTTTATATTCTTGATTATGAAGTTCTGTGATCTTGTCTGTGTCATATTTAATTCGATTTCTCTCTGTGTGTGTGTCAGTGGTCTGGTGATTGCGATGGTGGTTAGCTTTCTCTTCCTGCTGCTGCTGCGTTTCACAGCGCCGGTTCTCATCTGGGTTCTCATCATCGGGGTTCTGGCGGTCGGCGCCTTCGGTAAGTTTACCAGTGTGTTTTTTAAATGCTTCTGTTAACTTGTTACACTCTTTTCTAACCAGGTAGGACATCAAGTGCTAAATCACATATCTGACGTGTTCATCACGTTTTGTCCTAACCAGCCACGAGACACAATCTGTGCATCTGACGTATTTCGTATCAGTAGTGTTTTTTTTATAACACAGATTTGCTGAAATCTCACTGGTACAAAATGTTGCTCCACAAAACCGCTTATTATTAAAGGCAGGGTAGGTGATTTGGTTCAAAAACATTTTTTGTAATGCTTGTTTAAAGTCTCTTCACAGCCCAATAGCAGTCACTAAGTTAAGTGGTCGACATGTATTTATGTGTATTTATATTGTCTGTGGACGGCATAGGACCATAAAATGTTCATCTAATCATGTCCCTTGGTCCGAGGTTATCCTACCTGTAAACATACACCACCGGTCAAAAGTTTGGGATCAGAACGATTTTAAATGTTTTTACAGGAGTTTCTTCTGCTCATCAAAGCTGCATTTATTTGATCAGAAATACAGGAATAAATGTAATATTGTGAAATATTATTATGATGTAAAATAACATTTTTCTATTTTAATATACATTAAAATCTAATTTATTCCTGTGATCAAAGCTGAATTTTCAGCATCATTACTCCAGTCTTCAGAGTCACATGATCCTTCAGAAATCATTCTAATATGCTGATTTATTATCAGTGCTGGGAACTGTTGTGCTGCTTAATATTTTTGTGGAACCTGTGATACTTTTTTTCTGGATTCTTTCATGAATAAAAAGTTAAAAAGAAGAGCATTTATTTAAAATAGAATTAGATTTCTAACAATATACACTAGAGTTAAAAAGTTTGGGGTCAGTAAATTTGTATTCTTTCTGTTTTTTGAAAGAAATTAAAACTTTATTCAGCAAGGATGTGTTAAATTGTTAAGAAGTGATAGCAAAGATTTATATTGTTAGAAAAGATTTATATTTTGATACTTCTTTTTAACTTTTTATTCATCAAAGAATCCTGAAAAAAGTATCACAGTTTCCCCAAAAATATTTGGCAGCACAACTGTTTCCAACATTGATAATTCTAATAATAAATCCGCATATTAGAATGATTTCTGAAGGATCATGTGACTCTGAAGACTGGAGTAATGGCTGATGGAAATTCAGCTTTGCATCACAGAAATAAATTACATTTTAAAGGATATTAAAATGGAAACTATTATTTTATATTGTAATAACATTTTGCAAGATTATAGTTTTTTCTGTATTTTTGATCAAATAAATGCAGCCTTGATGAGCAGAAGAGTCTTCTTTAAAAAACATTACAGTCTTACTGATCCCAAACTTTTGACCGGTAGTGTATATATTTGAATACCTCCGCGTATCCTGATCGTGTAGAAATGATACTCCATCAGCACGTGCCATTACGCTATTGCAGGCCGAGTGAGAATGGAAGGCTAATTATTGTAATATAATGCGTTTTGTACTGTAATGTTTTCTCACCATTGAATGAGACATGAGGTAATCTGACAGCATTGCATTCAACCCTCCACAACGCCGTCTCTCATCATGTTGCTGGTGGCATGAAAAAGTGAAGTGATGTGTGGCGACCCATATTCGGAATTTGTGCTTTGCTTTTAACCCATCCAAGTGCACACACACACACACACACACACACACACACACACACACACACACCCACACACACACACACACACACACACACACACACACACACACACACACACACACACACACACACACACACAGACAGACAGTTGGGGGTTCAGTGCCTTGCTTGAAGGGTCTCACCTCAGTCGTGGTATTGAGGGTGGAAGAGAGCACTGGTTATTCCCTCCCCCCACCGACAATCCCTGCCAGACCT
>NW_015506267.1:387734-412013 GCF_001515645.1 Sinocyclocheilus grahami | reverse complement strand
ACAATCCCTGCCAGACCTGAGACTCAAACCTGCATCCTTTGGGTTACAAGTCCAACTCTCTAACCATTAGGCCACAACTGCTCTCTTTGGAGAGTGATTTGCTGGGAGGGTGGGATCTTGTGCTTTCAAAACTGCCCACCCTGCCTTTAAACAGTACATTTATTAAGTTTGACTTTGATTTTGTTGCTTCATAAATTTACTAGATGTGGAAAACTTGTTCACTAATGCTGCTTATGTTTGCACATGATTTAACTGAAGATTAATGAATGATTAATGTCAACAATGTCAGTCAGTAACTTCACCACTGTGAGATGTGCTGATCAGTGTGGTTTAGATCATTTATATACTAGTATAGTTTTAGATTAGATTTTATTTTTATATTTTCTATCTTTAATTTTAGTTACATTTTTATTTTGTTTTACACTAAAAACACTGTTGATGATTTTTTTCTCTGTCATAATTCTTGTTTTCTGTCAGGTATCTGGTACTGTTATAATGAGTACATGTCTCTGACGACCTCTACCCTGACCTTCAATAACGTGGGTTTCACCACTAATGTGCAGGTCTATCTGCAGGTGCGAGACACCTGGCTGGCCTTCTGTGAGTCTCTGCACTTTGTGTTTTTTATCATTGCTGGTACTTTTGTGTTTCAATGGAATTCTAGAACCATATCAGTTCAGTTCAGTTGCTCTTTTAAATTCAATCTGCTTCATGTGCGTGACAAAACATTTAACCTGTGTACAATGAGAAATGAAGAAATGAATCAAAATAAAATGGGACAAACGGAGTAAACAAATAACATTTAATTTAATGTACTATTTCATTTCATTTACATTCATTTGATCATAATCAAGATTTTTTTTTACTCTTAGTCCTCATACTCAAATTCCATAATAATTTTATATATTAACTAAAAAAAGGTGTAGACTGAAGCCTTATTTATTTTGAAGGCTTATTTTTTTACTCACCCTTTGTTTCTTAATAAGTGTCACTTGCACTAATAATTTAATCTATACAAAAGATACAAAAACAAAACAGTTATTTAAGATTTATTCCCCTTTATAAACACCTTAAAATTACCTTTATAAACACATTAAAATTGTTTCACGTTTCATTTATAAATTATTATTTATTTTGAATTATATATTTTAAAACTGATTTTTTTAAATATACAACTCTTTTTTTATTTTCAAAGTAAACTATGCATTTTTAATTCCTTGTTACAGTTATTCCACAATTTCACCACTTTGATAGATATAATTTTTTTTTTTTTATATTCTTCCTCAAGTTGCCCTTATTTTTTTAAACATCCATTTCCCAAATATTTTACTCTCATTTTAACTGCCTCTGAATATTTGGGAAATAAATGTAATTTTTTCAGCCTTTTCAATTGTGAAACCAACCAGATCACCAAATTTTAAAGCACAACAGTTTATAATTTTTAATTTAATATTTAATTTAATATTTAATTTAATTTAATTTATAATGTCTCTGTTGTAGTGATTATTCTGAGTATCGTCGAGGCCATTCTGCTGCTGGCGTTGATCTTCCTGAGGACTCGTATTCTCATCGCCATTGCTCTTATTCAGGAGACCAGCAAGTAAATAAACACACACATTGGTTTTACTTTATTAGTGAGGACGTCTCATAGACATCTCATAGTAGTTTTAGCCAAAACTTGCCCAGAAACACACACACAAACACCTTAGTGCTCATGCATTGCTCACACATGTGAAATATTCTCATAGCAGAATCTAAAACTGATCACATGAATCATATGATCATGTTAATGTTTGAATTGAAATGAAGAAGTAGAGATCTCTGTTTATATGAGTTTGACTTGACGAGTGAGTAAAAATGTGTGTGTGTGTTTTCAGGGCGTTGGGTCACATGATGTCGACACTTTTCTATCCCATCGTCACGTTTGTGCTGCTGTTGGTGTGTGTGTCGTACTGGGGAATCACAGCGCTGTATCCTTCACACACAAGTGTAAACTGATCTAGATCAAAGCATCTAACAAATTAATAAATGTAAACAGCCAAATAAACTTTTAGATGTTTATTTTGTTATAAATACCATTAGATCTACTTCAAATAAATGCATCACCAATTATCTCAGTGATTTTGTAGCACTGAGATATGTTTTATAGTTCTGAATGAGTTTTTATTTTTATATTTTCTGTTTTCGTTTTAATTAAAGTTTAGTAATTGTGTTGTGTTTTTATCACTGTGTGTATGGGTAGTCATCATGTTTGCATGATTCATATGTTGTGAATCTTTAACTGAGCGTGTGTTCAGATATCTGGCCACATCAGGCGCTCCTATCTACAAGGTCGTGGCGATGAACACAACACAGGGCGACTGCAGCGTCATACGAGCCAACGAGACCTGCGACCCGGAGGTCAGAAACGCACACACACACGCTGAAAAACAGTAATATTGTGAAATATTATTATTATTATTATTATTATTTCTATTTTAATCTATTTTAAAATGTAATTTATTCCTGTGATGCACAGCTGTATTTTCAGCATCATTACTACAGTCTTCAGTGTCACATGATCTTCAGAAATTATTCTAATATGCTGATTTGCTGCTCAAGAAACATTTCTGATTATTAGCAATGCTAAAAACAGTTGTGCTGCTACAGATTTTTTCATTTCTCGTTCAAAGTTCAAGTTCAAAAGAACAGCATTTATTTTAAATGGAAATTGTTTGTAACATTATAAATGATTTCATTGTCACTTCTGATACATTTAATGCATCCTTGATGGATAAAAGTATTAATTTCTTTCCAAAAAATAAAAAATCTTACTGATCCAGACTTTTGAATGGTTGTGTAACTCATAAAATTCCTTAGGAGTAAAAATAAATAAATAAATGAGAAATAAAATGATGCAGATGGAAAACAGATTCAAAAATCAAACGTGATTGTTGCATTATATCCTTCTGTATTTTATTCAAATGTTTTACATTGTTTTTAAATAATAACATAAAATGTTATTATTTTGTGACATTTACATTTAAAAAAAATCAAATTCACTTATATTGTTTTCTACATTTCTACAAAAATAAAACAAAATTATAAATAAGAACTGAAAATATGCTTCAATGGCATGTTTTTTCCTATCTTTTCGCTTTTCTTGTAATATGGCCAAATCAAAGGTCATCATAGACCAACTTTAGCCCTGGTTTGGGCATCTCTGGTTTAAGTTCACATTGAGACATTGAGATCTCCTGTGGAACTCTAGAGAAGAGAAACACTCATCTGAGAAGCAGGAGACTTCAGTCTTCATTTAATCTTGTTTATGAGGAATCGTTGAGATCTGAGCGAGATCTCATGTGTCTCTGTTTTTCTCCACAGATGTTCAACACTACGCAGTATCCCACGTGTCCATCGGCGCGCTGTGTCTTCATTAACTATAACACGGAGGGTTTGTTCCAGAAGAACCTCTTTAACCTGCAGATCTATAACGTGATTGCGTTCCTGTGGTGTGTGAACTTCGTCATCGCTCTGGGTCACTGTACGCTTGCCGGCGCCTTCGCTTCATATTACTGGGCCTTCAGCAAACCGGCAGATATCCCAACATTCCCTCTGATCCAGTCCTTCATGAGAGCGCTGCGGTAAGACCCATGAAACACCAGGCCAAACAGATCCGCAGGAAAAGTGTAGAGTATTGGTGGAAAATACACCGGTTCAATTCCAGCCATATGAAAGAGTCCGTCAGAGCTGATCCAGTATGGGGGTAGAATTGTTGCTTTATTCCAAATAAATAGATTATGATCCACAAATAAATGTAAAGAGATTAACAAAAATTAAACAAATTGACGAATAAATAGAATTAGATCCACAAATAAATAAAATGAGATTTGCAAATAAAAAACATGTTCACAAATATCTTTTTAAGTCTTTTTAAGTGGATTTTGAAACATTTCTAGCATCGAGACACACACCAATCCACAAATGCGTGGACTCCACCCACCGTCTACTCAAGCCAATCAGATAACAGCCTCACTTCGCTGACCAATCGTAGCACGTTCTCGCTATAGCCAATCACGTTTTACTTTACAATCAGGGAGGTCTCGTCCTGAAATAACTTAATGATAATAATAAACATGATATTAAATAGATATTTTATTCATTGTTATAATAAAAATTTAAAATAATGACTTAAGATTGATAAAATATGTATTCATATTTATTCATCAGGATTTAACCTGCCTATGATGAAGGTAATAGTAATAATATTAATAGTAATAATGCCATGTAATATAATTTAATGTATTGTTTGTTATAAAAATTCAATACAAGGACTCAAGGGTCTTAAAATTAGTTTATTGTCATCCTTTTTTTTATCCATTTTTTAAAATCAATTTAACCTGGAGATAATAATAATAATAATAATAATAATAATGCCATTTAATATAATCTTATATATTGTTATAAAAAGTTAATACATTGACTTAAGAGTCCTAAAATATGAATCAAATATTTGTTCATATGACTAAAATATTACCATATTTTGGTTTGTGGTTGTTAGCCTGTGATATTATTGGTTAATATTATTTTTATTAAATCTTTATGATGTAAGTATAAAAGAAAATACATTTCAAAAGTGATGATGAGTTTATAATAGAAAAGCATCAAATAAAAAGTGCACTG
Source organism: Sinocyclocheilus grahami (assembly GCF_001515645.1). Taxonomy (NCBI): domain Eukaryota; kingdom Metazoa; phylum Chordata; class Actinopteri; order Cypriniformes; family Cyprinidae; genus Sinocyclocheilus; species Sinocyclocheilus grahami. The sequence goes on along the minus strand of NW_015506267.1, from coordinate 407,351 downwards.
GTGCACTGATCACAGTAAGAGCATAAATGTTTTTTAAAGGAGTTCTATTATGCTTTTTCACTTTTTCAACTTTAATTAGTCCATTAGTTAGTTAGTTAATGTTGTTAGTCTGTTAGTTAGTCAGAGGCTCAGAACCCATGCACGCGCTTCATCATGTGTTGCCTCAAATGCTGCTTCTGGTGTCTGGAGAAATTCATCAAGTTCATCAACAGGAACGCTTACATCATGGTACATAAACTCTCTGACACATACTGTACACATAAAGTCATCAGCTCAATGAATAAATGTCAGCATTTCTCTGGTTTGTAGATCGCCATATACGGGAAGAATTTCTGTGTGTCCGCTATGAATGCTTTCTCTCTGCTCATGAGGAACATTATAAGGTGAGACGACAGTCTGGAATCATCAGTGTGTTTATTTCTCATCAATTATTATCAGTTGTGGATTGATTGAAGTATCCGCATGTGCTCTAAAGAATCTAGAAATCAAAACACTGATCTGAAAAACCTATCAATCATATAAAAACATCAAGAACTAACCAGACGCATTGCAATAAGATTCCAGCGACAAGCAATTTATATGTACAATCCAGAAACGACCAATCAGTCAGAAATCACAGCCAATCAGAAGAGCAGGTGGGCGGAGTCGCTCTAAAGAATCTAGAAATCAAAACACTGATCTGAAAAACCTATCAATCATATAAAAACATCAAGAACTAACCAGACGCATTGCAATAAGATTCCAGCGACAAGCAATTTATATGTACAATCCAGAAACGACCAATCAGTCAGAAATCACAGCCAATCAGAAGAGCAGGTGGGCGGAGTCTCTCTCTCTCTCTCTCTGCAAGTGCACTATTGCAACAAAACAGATCAAGTAAATAATATAAAACCATCTTAACATTATTAAAAATACATACTGAGTGATTGATACAATCTATGTCATAAAATAGACTTTGCATTCAGTTTTTTCATTCTTGTTTTCATTTATTTTCAAGATCTGAGGTAAATTATCCAGCGTCGTCTTCAGTGTGGCTATAAAGGTCAAGCAGAATGATATTCAAATTCACATTAGATACTTTTAACATTAAATAAATAGCATAATCAGCACCTGAGACGATCAATGTCATGTATGTTGTTCCATCTGAAACGTCACAGAAATAGAAACGGTTATATGTATCGCTGTCACGGCTATATAAAAAATATTTTTATCTCACAATTCGGACTTTTTTCCTCAGAATTGAGTTTATATATGACAATTGCAAGTTGAAAACTTATCTCACATCTCCAAATTCTGTTATTGTTGTTATTATTATTATCCCGCCATGGAATAAAACACTGAATTCAGAATTGTTTCCACACAATTGAGAGTTAACATCTCACAATTTTGTTTTCACAAGTGCACTTGACTTTTTCAAGCTTATATCTTCTCGCAATCGCAAGTTATAAACTCGTATAGTTTACAAAATAATTTCGTTTGTATGCAAAACTATTTTTTTTTTTTAGGTGAAATTGAACGCTTTCAAAAAGTTCAAACAACATATAAATTTAATAAAATATTTTATGTGAAAAATTTTGTATTTATTATTTTAAAAAATGAATTTATTTTGATTTTGAGGTGAAATTAGTGTTTTTATGAAGATCAATCAGAATCTAAACTTAATGCAAATTTTTATGTGAAACGTTTTTAATTTAAATTTTTTTTTAATGTGTATTTATTAATCTGATTTTGTGATGAATGGGTGTTTTCATGAAGTTCAAACAAAATCTAAATGGAAACTTCTTCCTTAAAATCCTTTCACCTATTTTTATTATTTAACAAATTTCGTGTACTTTCATTTAGTCATTACGAGGGGAAAAAAAAATCTGAATTGTGAGATAAAGGTCACAATTAGGGGAAAAAGGAAACAAGCTTGGTCAAAAGATGGAAAAGATGTTTTTGATTGTGTGTTGTCTGGTTTGGAACAGTGTTATGAAGCTACAAAGAAGAGCAACTCAAGAACCCAAGACAGGACAATGCTTCCTCATGAGGAGATGTGTTGGTTGTTAAGAAGGTATTGTGTTGTTGTTGTCAGGGTGGTGGTGCTGGATAAAGTGACGGATCTGCTGCTGTTCTTCGGGAAGCTGCTGGTGGTCGGTGGAGTTGGTGAGAGATGTTGAGTTTAGACAGACCTCAGATCTCTGGAGCTTCATGTGTGAGCTGAAGCTGATGACGTCTGGTCTGTTTTCAGGTGTGCTGGCCTTCTTCTTCTTCTCCGGCAGGATTCAGACTCCAGGAACCACGTTTGAAACGGCGGCGCTCAACTACTACTGGATGCCCATCATAGTGAGACTCACGTTCACACCTCACATTACTGATTTACATTTGATCAAATGTTCGGCAATTCGAACTGAAATTATGATGTCATTTTTGCATACTGAATTCTGATTGGTCTTTTCTTACATGTATTTAACTGTATGTCACATACAGCGATCAAGTGTTCAGCATTGCATTAACACACAGAAAGTGAATTTTTAACAAACCTGTCAACCATTTCACCCCAAAAATCAAAAATCAACAAGAAACTATATTTTGCATACTGGACCTTATAAGATATATATACTGTATATATATATTTAAAAAAAATTTTTTTTTTTTTATTGCATTGTAACATTATGATAGTTACCTCTGTTTTTTTTTTTTTTTTTTCAAAATATCAACAAAAATGGTTTTCAACATGGTGTTATTTGATGTAATGCATTTAATTTAAAACACTTTGCATTACAGTAAATATGTTTTAATGCAAAATTTAATGCAAAATATATGTTTTTATATTATAATTTAATTTGTTATGAGGTTTCATTGTTCAGTCAACATCTAAATATACCTTAATCTCTTTCCTTAAAAGTCCTTAAAAGTAAACCATCTGGATGCAAAATAGAAATAATTTCTATGCTAAATATATATTTTATTATTTTATTCATATATTTGCATTACAGTAAATATGTTTAATGCAAATTTAAATGCCAAATATTTTAATTTAATTAATTAATTTAATTTTGAGGTGAAATTGAGGTTTTCATGGTTCAACCAAAATCTAAACATGCCTCAAAGTCTTTTCTTAAAAGATCTTAAAAAAATAAAACATATGGATGATCTGATATAGACTTAATAAAATAAATATTGCATCAAAATTATTTTACTTATATATTTGCATTACAGTAAATATTTAATGCAAATGAAAAATATTCATAATATATTTTTTTTATTAATTTTTAAAAATTATTTATTTAATTTTGAGGTGAAATTGTGGTTTTCATGGTTCAATCAAAATCTAAATATGCCTCAAACTCTTTACTTAAAAGTAAAATATCTGGATTCAAAATAGACTTTTTGCATATTTTACACATTACAGTAAATATTTTTCATGCCATTTTTTATGGAAATATATATATTTCTATTGTATTATTTTTTTATTTGGAGTTCAGTTTTCAAGTTCAGTCAAAATCTAAATATGCCTCAAACTCTTTACTTAAAAGTAAAATATCTGGATTCAAAATAGACTTTTTGCATATTTTACACATTACAGTAAATATTTTTCATGCCATTTTTTATGGAAATATATATATTTCTATTGTATTATTTTTTTATTTGGAGTTCAGTTTTCAAGTTCAGTCAAAATCTAAATATACAATAAAATGTTCCCTTAAAACTCCTTTCACTTCTGTTCCCTGTATTTTGTTTAAATGAGTTAATATACTTTCATTCCGTAATTAGCTATACAGTTGCATAGATTTTGGTTTCATGCAAGAAATGAGATGTAAAGTTGAATCAGGTCGTGGCAAATAAACATGTTTAGTTTTGTAAAGTGTGTGTGTGTGTGTGTGTGACAGACGGTGGTGTTCGGTGCGTATCTGATCGCTCACGGCTTCTTCAGTGTGTATAACATGGGTGTGGACACACTCTTCCTGTGTTTCTGTGAGTATCACACACCACGGATATAATGCTATATAACATATATAATGTTTGAGGTGTTTTATGTGTCTCACCGTGCGTTACATCATGCAGTGGAGGATCTGGAGCGTAATGATGGCAGTCCACAGAAACCCTACTTCATGTCCAAGAACCTGATGAAGATCCTCAACAAGAAGAACAAACCGGCCAAGACGGGCTGATGAAGATGATAATGATGAAGATGACGAGGGTTTCTGACTTCATACTCTCAAGCACTGTCACTTTCAATCGAAGTGAATCCATGTACAGACCCTTTTAAACATCGATACTGAGATTCAATTTTTCAACAGAAACCAGTTAATGTAACTCATTAATCAAAACCACCAAAGGTTAAGGACCACATCCTTACCCTGGAACTGTTTTACTGAAAATGTGCCAGTGCATTTTTTTGGTTTTATTCAAGGCAAATGCAAGAAACTTGGATGAAGATGTCTGTGAGCCAAAGCATTTATTATTAGCCATTATTATCTTTACATATTAATATATTCAGTTTCTGATTTTAATATAAGATGTGCACAGTGAAGCTATATCGCACATACAATTGACTGCTTTTGATGCAGATTAATAACTAACGTTCTGTTCTTCCAAAACTGCTGAACATTTTTTTTCCACTTTGTAATAGAGAATAAAATACAATAAATGACAGAATATCTGACACTCCATAAGCATGAATGAAAGCCTTACTTTTGAATGTTTTTATGGTTGCAGTAGTGCACGCTGCTTTCACATGTAAACACTGTTTTTATATGATTTGTATTTGGTTCTGTGTGATTTAATGTAAACTGGAACTAAACAGAGAATATTTATTTAAAGATATATACATTTAAAAATGTTGCATATTATTGAGTGCTTATTTTCAGTACATTCACAATCCTAAAACTGATGGACAATAAAAGCTGAATTTATAGACTAAACTAAAGCAAGGCATCATACAACCAAGGCCGCGCCGTTCTCAAGCCCGCCGGCCGTTCCTCACTCTAGCCGCCGGCCTCCGCATACTCTAGGCCTCCGCTCACTCAAGGCCGTGGTGTGTGACGCTGTGTTTCGTTGTGAAAGCGAAACTACTTTGTTTGGCCTTCCAAGAGGACACGACTAGAAATCAGTGGTTAAGTTGTATTTACAACACTGTTCCAGAACACTTCAACCCAAATATTCAGATGTGTGCAGCACATTTTATGGAGGACTGTATCCTGATCCTGGGAGAGTAGACTACAATGCTGGCTGTTCTGACTCACAAACTGTAAGTACGTGTTTTATATTCTCACACTTGAGGTATTCAGCCAATCACAACGCACTGGATAGCTGGCCAATCAGAGCACACCTCGCTTTTCAGACCGATGTGCTTTGTAAAAATCGACGAGTTTCAGAAAGGCGGGGCATAGAGGAGAAATAATAATGTACAGTATGTGGAAAATAATGTTTTTTTAACTTTAAACCGCATAAACATTTCATTACACCAAATACACGAAATAATGTTATTTTTAGCAGCATCATATGGCCCCTTTAAACATTTTAGTAACTGAAAATAGCAAATCAAATAAAACTGAAACAACGAATTTCTGGAGTAAAATGACTGAAAATGATACTTACCTCAAACTTTTTCTTAAAACTTACCCTTCAGGAAATGCAAATGTACTTTATTTTTTAAGTTAGTTCATGTACTTCTATTGCAGTGGCAAATGAAAAGAAAAAAGAAAAAAAATGCAAATGATGGAAACTTTAAATGGAAAGTCAAATGAAAACTAAAAAGACAAAAACTAATATTATAACCAGGTCTGTCAATGACATCATTAAATCAAATAAAATGGTGTTTAACATTTTTATTTAGTAGTTTTATTTCGAAACAAAGACAACACTGTTAAATGTATTATTTTATTATACATTTATTGTATAATAAAATAAAATGCCTTAAAAATGCATTATATAGTGTGCTTTTGTCCTGAATGCTTCCTTCAACTCCAGACCAGCAGAACCGGTTTCAGTGGTCATTAAAGTCACCCAAGTGTTAAAACTGGTTCTTAATCGCTCAAGGCTGCAGTTATAATATAACTTACACTTATAAAGGCAGATATATCACACGACGTGATTCTGACTTTGGCTTCGGTACAATAGATCTGGTGTATCATGATATGATATTAGTATTATTTTGAGCAAATTACACAAAACAGTGCAATGTCTCAAACTATTTTACTATAATTTCATACAAATAAAAACATCCCACCGATTGTATTAAATGTTTATTTCTCAAGTGCCAGAGAACAGGCCACACCCACTTTAGTTTCTGCCCCATATGCACAATAATTATATGCAATTTAGCTACCAAAAGACTTTTTATGGCAAAAAGACTTGTTACAAACGTAATTAGCCAGCCATATGTAAAAAGGAAAAAGACAAACAAGAGCAATTAAAACTAAAGTCACCCAAAATCATCCAGAATCAACGGATTCTGAGCATAAACCCCGCCCACTTTATGCCCAGCAGATATCAATCAATACAACCAGCGCTGTGACATTTAACAAGTGGGCGTGGTCACAGGAGGTCCAAACCGGCCAATCACTTTGCAGAGAGAGGAAGTCAACAGAAATGTTCTTGTTCACAGGATGTTTGTTACATTTACAAACAGTTAAAACTGACAGCATTACAAATCATCACCTCCCAGCAGTCAAACAAACGTCACAGCCAATGACAGAGAGATGCTTAAAAACATCAATATCCATATATACACACATAATATACACAGCCACAGCTCACGCTCCCAACACTCACTCCTGTGAGAACTCTGAAGGGTGCATGAAAATTAAACTCACTTTTTGTAAAATTGTTCTAAGCTTCCTATCTATAATCTTTCATACATGACAATAGTATATTTCCTGACTGTATTATGAATTTCCCCCCTACTATTTTCACTCGTTAACGATGTGTGTGAACTCAGAATCGGGTGATTAATACAGTTGTGACGTATGGTGTGAGTCTGCTTTACACAACAAACACACAGCAGATAAAACTGTTGTGGAAACACTTCCTGAACAGACCTGAAGCTCATCCTGATCTGAACGTCTGATCACCATTAGCTTATGACTAGCGTGCGTCTTTGGGATGTTTCTTTAAATGAAATCTCACAGAAAACATTGAAAATAAAGGGTGGATCTCACAAAAGCATATTCAGCTCATATTTCACTCCAAACTTAAAAACTAAATAAAAATTCATTATAATATTTTCGGACAATTAACATTTAAATCTTACATTCTTATTTCTGTCATTTCTGAATGTCGCATTTGTTTTATATATGAAATAACATTCATATATATATATATACATATATATATATATATATATATATGAAAGGAAGCCCATTTTCTGACCTTTTTAAGTTTTTAAAACATTTTTTAATAACATCATCATTAACAACTCTCATTGCTTAAAAAAAATAAAAAATTTAATTAAAATTTTATATATATATATATATATACACACACACACACACACACACATTTTAGCATCATAGCAATGCGATATATACATATGCATCATAATAATGATGTTTTTAGTCTTAGTAATGGGTTTTACATATACATATATATATATATATGATTATTTTTGCATCAGTGTGCTTGGATGCAATTGGGCTTAAAAATAAAAAAGGTCATTAAATAAGCTTTTTTTTTTTTTTTCTTTTGGGATGAAATGTCCAGGTCATAAAGGCCTCATGAGATTCACCCTTTTATTACAGAAGTCTGATACTGACTTGTGTTTTCGTTCATCGGTCAGATTTAAGAATCTCTATAAGTGAAACGTCCGTCCAAACACAGTGACACGGCCTCCAACCGCTCTCATGACTACTGAAATAAATCCTACATTCATCATGCCTGCCATCATTTTTTTCATTACAGATTTTTTTTTGCCATTTTTACCTTTTATGATGATAGGACAGTGTAGAGCAGACAAAAAGTGAAGTGAGAGAGAAAGAGGGGGGCAGGATCGGGAAAGGTCCACTAACCGGATTCGAACTCGGGACGCCCGTAGCGCAACGGTGATGTATGTCAGCGCGCTGCCCACTGTAATTTCATTACAGAAATTCTTTGGCATGAAAATGAAATGCTACAGAAAGTTGTGAACATAAAATATAGCGAATCTCACGAAACCTGCGGCAAATGTATCTGGGTAATATTTCACCCCAAAAATCACAAGAAAGAAAATACTTTTTTATTAAGATTTTATCCATTGAGATATTTTTTTCCAAGACTTAACAATTAATGAAACATTTCCCTCTCCCAATTATTATTACTACTGTAACAGCAAAAATATGTATATATTATTACAGTAATAAAAGAGACTAGAACATCTCAACTTATAGAAATAAGAATTTAGGGAATAAAATGTTAATTGTTAGGAAAATAATTTCAGAATGAAGTTTTACTGAATTTTCAGCTTTAAAAAACAACAACATTTTAAGTCATTTCTGGTTTGCATTTCTTATTTCTATTAAAATGATACACTGTAAAGCTGCAGTCCGTAAGTTTTGCCTCTTTGTCGCCATCTCTGTTTGAAAACCTGCAATTGCAGCTGTGTGTGGAATTATCTAGCTTGCATGGGTTGTGCGCCGGCACGGCTCCAGCGCGGATGAATCTAATGTTCTGAAGAGTATGTGTGGCAGTCAGTCACCGCACTCACAATCACAGATTCTAGCCTACGTCTTGGAATATATGACCCAAATAAAAATGTTCACTGTATATTGCCATCTAAACAAGTAACAAGTCTGCCATGTTTGTTCTGACCAACTGAGGAAAAAAGCATTACCATAAATCTTGCTACCAGTGGTGATTAAATCTAAAGATCGATTAGCTCATATCACATCAAACCGTTCAAATTATTATTATTGTTATACTTTATTCTCAAATGATTAATGTTAACAACATAAGCATTAGTGACTATGAGTATAGTGTGTATTAGCATGTAGATTTCAATTTCTGCACAGTCTAATCTAATTGTCATACTCTTCGAATTTCATATTAAGAAATTCTTTTAACCCAAAAAGCAAATTATGCTCCCTTCGAACTGGTTTTCTTTCAAATACAAATCTTGTGTAACCCCAGGCTATCTGTAATCAGAAGCACATTTAAAACTGGAATATAATTTCATTTCATTCACATGTGTTTCATAAACACATAATCCTTTCTGGATTACAATCCGCCATCAAAATTATACATTTAATTATTCTGGCTGCTGTGAGAAAAGTCTATAAACGATCGGCCACCTGCAGGATCCTCACATGCGATAGCCTAGTAGCCGGGACAACTTCTTTATGTTTACAGACGTGATGTAATGACGCAGTGCCATGCTCGAATTTCCCGCAAAAACCCGTACCACTCAAATTAGAAAACATTATTATAAACTAACCGTTGTGAATAAAGTATGGCGATAGTTTTGAACACCGGCTGGTTATGTACTTTCTCAAATATTGATTTCGGATCATTTTTAACCAAAAAAAAGTTACGTACTGCAGCTTTAAAGTAATGAGAATTTGGGAATTAAATGGGTTTAATCATGATGAAAAAACAAACATTTTCTTTATGCACAATGTAATTTCTCATTGCATTTGTATTGATCTTGAGGTGAAATATGCCGTTTTGTGAGCTGCTTCATCAGCTCCTGTAGTGTTTGTTAATACCGTCTCTCAACATTGTGTGTGTGTGTGTGTGTGTGTGTGAGACACAGACAGCTGATCTTCTGAAAGCATGTGTTACTGTTGTTTCGATCGCAGACGGGCTGAAGCGAGAAGGCGTCACACGCTCAGCAACCAGAAGAAGAAGATGACGGCCAGGAAAAGGAAGAGCGAGTCCTGCCAGTTGTTGCCGTTGCCGTCGGCTTGATGATCGACTCCATATTGAGGATCTGATGAGATCAAGTCACGGCTTTAAAAATGAACATTCACAAGGCCTGACATGATCTTAACGCTTGTGCATTTGAATAGTGAAATATTAATAGTGAGCATCTCAAAAACAAACAGCAGCACTGACCTCGTCTGTGAAAATTGTCATTGTTGTTAAAGACTGTGGTGAAAAAACCAAACGGAAAAGCCCCGACTCCAAAAGACATGTGAAACCCTGTGTCACCAAAACCCTGAAACGGCTGCAGAAAGACAAACACATTCATAATCACAGCATAATAGCGCAGCAGATGAAGTGTTATTCATAAGGACAGACACTCACTCCTCTGCTCTCTGGTTCTGTCCTTTGACCCTGAGGTCGTGGTGGTGTTTTCAATCTGTAACACACATTAGACATTTCTCATAATATTAAAATGAGTAAAATCATCAGGCTGAATATACAATTTTAAGCCTTTAAATGTTCCTTGTCAAAATAAAGCTTTGATGGTTTAACATTTGAAAATGAAGAAATTATAATTATAAATATTAGGATTACAATTTTACAATGTAAAATGTGAAATAAAAATGTAAAATAAAATAATAAAAATAATATTTTTTATTATGACTATTATTACTAACATAATATATTTTTTCTTAATGTTTTGTTTTGGTGAAATATTACAAGTTATATTTATTTTGCTTTGATTTATTCTTTTTAATATTTTATTGAATAATAATAATTATTGTTTTTATCTTACAGTAAAATAGTACAAGTTATATTCATTCTGCTTTTATTTTTTGCTATATTTTATATTGAATAATTATAAGAAGAACAACAACAATATTGTATTATATATTTTATGCATATTGATATATAATCACTAAATTTTGGCCAAATTGTGCAGACCAGTATTATTTTATGATATTATTTATATACTATTTTAGTTTTTAGTAATATTTTAAATGAGATTCTATTTTAATATTTTCAGTTTTTAACTTAATTTGTAGTTGGTTATAATATTTTTTAATATGACTTTTTAGGTTTCAATCATTTTTAGTTTTATTTTTTATTTTCAGTTAGTAATTTTAGTGCTTCAACTTAAACTTATTTCAGTTCATTGTCATGGCAACATTTCTGGTTTTCATTTCAAGTTTTAATATTTTTGTTTATTTTCATATTTTTTATATTTAATACTAATAGTTTATTTTATTGCAGCTTTATTTCAATTATTACAAAATGTTTTAGTAGTTATAGTTAGCTATAATAACCCTGGTGCAAACCAGTAATTTTTTTAAATCGCTTTTTAAAAATAAAATAAATAATAATAATAAATCGCAAATTTTTTTTTTTACATTTTTATTTAAATCCCAAATATCGTGCAGCCCTAGTCTCATGTGACACAGTTTAACTCGCACATATTTGGCTTTAATGGTTGTTTATTAACTAATATCAGTAATTTCTCTGTGCCTCCAGCATGAACATGTGACCCAAACCACATACAAACTCCAGATCAGGTTACGTTCAAAATGATGTTATTTTTGCAGTATGCAAACTTTCTGCTTTCATGGAATACCTGGACGACCTACTGTACATCTGCCAGAAAAATAACGACACGCACAATGAGTGACCCACAATGCAATGCACTTGACCTGACCTTCCAATTACAGCGTGACTAATTAAAAAATCTATTACTTGCCTTGTTATTTTATTGGAGGGCCAAAATGATTTTACACAAATTTGTATTGAACGTGCTTGCTAGCTAATAAATAACTAACTAAATAAATATATATTCTATCATAATCTCTAATTATTGTAAATTCTGTATATTGAGCAGTACCTGGGATCCTCCTGGCTGGTGCTGCCGCGGCCGTACAGAGGAATAACTTTATCTCGACTGATTCCTGCTTTACACACGGGACACTGCTGTCTGCTGGGACGCGTCTCCAGCCACTGAAACACATGAGACACCATCAAATATTAGAAGTCTCTCATGCTCACAAAGGAAGCATTTATTTAATCAAAAATACAGTTCTTATTTAAAGCCAACAGAATATATGGTAAGCAAGAAAACTCTTTCATGAGTCTAAATCGGTCTAAATAAACGTATCCATTCCATCAGCATAAATCACATCTGTCTGCATATTTCTCAGAATTTCTTTGACATGAAAATCAAAAGACACAAAGTTGTGAACAAAATATGGTGAATCTCATGAATCCAGAGGACAACATAATATAAATATATTCATAATACAAATATTTCACCCCAAAAGAAGTTGCATTAAGAAAAATATGCCTATTTTTAGAAATATTAAGATTTTAGGCAGTGTGATATTTTTTAATTACTTAATTAATTTAACACACACCCAATTATTATTACAGTAATGCAAAAATGTTGATATATTATCACAGTAATAAAACGGAATAAAAATATAACTCATAGTAGTTATAATTTATGGGATAAATGTTTTAATCGTCATGAATGAAGTTTGACTGAAATCATTTTCATGTTCAACAAACTTTATGTCGTTTCAGCAACTTAGGTTTACTTGAATATTCATAAGTTGTTTTTTTTTAGAAAAATCATGTTAAAATGTGAGTCTCAAATATGATCATCAGAATTATGAGGAATGTTTATTTGTTCATCTCTCAATCATCATTGTGTAGCGTTGCATTATATATTTTTAAACTAAAACTAATATCAATTTACTAAGACATATTATTGATTGATTATTATTTACATATTATGTTGTTGTTTCTGAGGTGAAATATGCCATGTTTTAATGAGATTCACTCAATAACTCAGACTAAAAGTCAAATTCAAAACTTTCATGCTAAGTGTACAGTGCGGCCTATAAAAGTGTATATAACACATAAAACCCTCTACATTGCGAGTAAATCACTGGCATATGCGACTAAATCTTACTCTGGGCGACTAAATGATGTCTAATATTAGCCACTGGCTAATCAATTCTCAGATTTTACTCGCCAGCGTGTGAGTTGGAGGCTAAGTATATGCTTAGCACAGATATATTTTCACTCACAGAACACTCTGACTGAGCACTTCAGAGTTTCTCTCTCCATCAAGCGATCAGTGCTATTTTTCAGTTCATCTCAACGGATGCGCAGCGCACCTGTATTTGACGTACCGTAAACTCTAGTGTGAAGGCGCTCGCCGTCGCTTTGTCTCACACACACGCAGAGAGAGCGAGAGAGAATTGACGTGCTACATGTAAACGATATTCTTCGTTGTATTTTCCTGTCAAAATAACAGTGCTCCTTTGGAGTTCTTCAGCTTTTAAGAAATGCCGCATTCTCCGGTAGTGGGCGGGACTAATGCGCAAACGGCAATCTCATTGGCTGGCGCTCATTTATTATCGTCCCTGTTTTGATTTCAGCAAATCAGTTTGAGCGAACGCACACAACCTGATTAATATTCATGAATAGCTCATTAATCCTTAGTGCGTTTTATATTGTTCTTATTAGTAGAATTCATATCATTATTATCCTATCAGTGTTTCTGTTAGTTTTTTCCCAATGACTAAAATGCATTCATACATGGTTATCAAGTTTTAATTCTAATTACTAAAGTTCTATCATTAAATAATACTTGATTATCATATTTTAAAACCCCTTAACTGTCACCGTCCCACCTGTGGGACGTTTGGCGCTCTTTTTTGTTGTTGCTTTTTTCTCTATCAAATCTTTTAGTAATCATCATAAATCATTTGAAAGGTTAGAAGCCCAAGATTCATCCTGTGAAAACCATTTCGAAATCAGACATTGCGTTACCATGGAAATGGTACTTTAAAATCTTTTGGCGGTCTCCTCCCCCTTAGTGGGCAGTGTCAAGTGTCATATTACAAAATTAATTACGGTCTTTTAGAATCAAACTTTTTATAATCTTGACTAAAAACATATCATTGGAAAGGTCTGAGTCTCAGGATTCCATATTTGGTGTTTTTTTTGAGATAGAAGTAATACTGACAGAGAAATCTAGACATTTGTGACAGAAAAATGGATTTAAAAAATTCAATGGAGTTTGGAAGGCACCCGGTGGCTGTTTGTGGTATAACGCCCCTAAATAAAATCTCACAGGAAACTCAATTTTCAATTTTCAAACTTCAAATTTGGAACATAACTTATTTAGACATAAGGCTATAATTTTATTCCAATTTTAGAGTAAAACCTGATATGTAAAATATTTATTATATATAAAATAAAATTAACAGTGCATTTTCTTTACAGTAAATTTAAACTACTATAACTTTTTGATACTTAAATGTTTTGAAAAAAATTCCACATTTGCGATCATTTGCTGATTTTCTTCTTTAAAAAGAGACCAACCTTATGTTTGTATTCCAAAGTGTTCATAAATTACAACAATTTAAGTTTGGATAGTGCACCTGCATGCCTATTTAAAAAAATGGGGGGTGACAGTTAAAGGGTTAATGCCTGACTGACTGATGTTAAAGAGTGTACTTTCAGATATTTAAAAAACTGTGCCATTTTACAAACACACACACACACACACACGCACACACATATATATCAGTCTGGCAAGTAAACAAAAAAAATGTACTAGCTAATGGCGATTCAATTGCCAAGGTGTCCGTAGAGGGTTGCACATAATTAATTCTAAACCAATATTTTATAAGCTAAGACAGAAAGCAGTTGTGCAGGCTGATCCTGACGGGTTTGTTGCCCAAATACTGAAGAACTATCAGACGTTTGTCATGCACACAAATCACAAACACACTCCAAAACATCTGCACAGCCGTTTGACATGAATGAAGGCTGGCGATCACACAAACTGTTGTGTGACAAATCTGTTCTTACTCCTCCACTACGGCCTCAATCCTCCCGCAGAGTCTAATCTCTCCTTAACCCCATAATCACACGCTGACGGCACGAAACGAGATACCGCACAAAACACACTCAACTCCAGTCACACATGCTGGAACAGCCCTGCAGAAAACAAGCTGCTGCAATCAAAACAAGTCATCGAGCCGCTGCGTAATCAGACGCACATACAGTGAGTTTCACATTGGCCCGAGCAGATCGTCCTGATTTCTGTCTGTCGTTGTAGCATTTATTTCAGGCGTAAACCTGCAAGACGGCAGATCAACGTCACAACACAAACACCACACCAGAACTAGCAGATTACTTTCCTTCAAGTTTAGTTAACTCTATACTGTATCATATTTGATATGTGAATTTCTAAAGCCTCGATCAACATGATCAAAACTTTCCTGACAAACCTGTTGCAGGCAATCTCTACTACATGCCTTCCGCCTCTGATTGAAAGTAAAATGCCTTTTAGAATCATTGGTAACACTTTACTTGAAGGGGTGTGCATAAGACTGACATGACACCTTCATAATCATGACATGACACGTGTCATGAATATGAAGGGTTTTTATGCATGTTTATGACAACTGTCATTAAGTGTTATTCGCTCAGTTATGTCATTTTTAATGCAAAGATGACATTGTTTGAGATGTCTTTGTTATGGGCTATGGTTAGGGGTAAGGGTTAGGTTAGGGTTAGGTCAAATAATGTCATATTTGCATTAAAAATGACATAACTGAGCGAATGACACTTAATGACAGTTGTCATAAACATGCATAAAACGTGTCATGATTATGAAGGTGTCATGTCAGTCTTATGCACACCCCTTCAAGTAAAGTGTTACCGAATCATTTTACAAACATGCACATAAGGCTGCGATTCACGTGTCTTTTTGCTGTGAAAGAAAACATAAGAATAACTTTTATATTGTTAGTAATATTTCAAGATGAACACACATAACGGACTGAAGCAACGTCGGTTTACCCGATTATCCAGACATCTTTTTTTTTTTTGAAAAATCGTGTTCAGATGCGAGTATCAAATATGATCATCAGGCTTTTGGGGAACTTTATTTGTTTATCTCTCATTGTATCGCATTGCATTATATGCTTTGATCATAAAACTAAGCATTTCAATCTCATCTTAAAAGACATATTATTAGAGATATAGAGTGGCGAGTGATATTTATATCATTTTATGTACTGCAAGTATCTGCGATGCTGATATACACATCTCACTGATTTCCAATACAAGCTATAAGAATCTCTTCACTTTTTTTGTGCCTAAACTAGGGCCTCTGAATAAAACCGAACTGTTTTTTCCTTCATATTCTCACCGTGTTATAACATATGAGCAATAAAAGCCTAATGTATCAAATATGATATTAAAAAAAAAAACATATGTAAACATTTAAAAAATATTTTGACTAAAGGTTTAATAAACAGCATAATAAAACACAAATGCATTATTGTAACCAGCATATCTTCTGAAAATGCTGGTTACAATAGTGCATTTGTGATTCTTAACACAATATGTTACTACTGTAAAATCATAATAAATTAATGCTCATTCAGAATATTCGGAGTCCATGTTTACCACAGTTTTACTATAATAACTGTAAATGAAGTAAAAGTACTGTGGTATCACAGTACTGTAACATTTTCTTACAACCAAGAATATTATGGTATCATTAGCGACTACTATTTATTAGTACTTGGGAGTAAAAGTCTAGTTTTGACTTTTTGATGGTATTATTATAGCTATAATGGTGGATTAAGGGTTGTAAAATGAGACAGATTCTTCCCTGTCAAGCTGTCAATCCATCATTGTTTTTCTCTGAGATGTTGTGCTCGTGTTGCTGCAGTTTGACAAGAGTAAATAACAATAAGCCTCGGTTATTGTGGTCGTTTTCTCACTGTCCTGCTGTGTGTGTTTTAATGCTTAGCCTGCGAAGATCTGCACTCACTCATACTTTTATGATACCGGTGGCGATCGATTATCGATTGGTTGTACCAGAACAGATGTCCGCAGAGGCTGATGACCGCGTCCCGGGCGGTGTCCAGGCAGATGTTGCACTCGAAAGTGGCTCGATCTCTGTCCCGCTCGCCTTCCGCGCCTCTCCCCGGACCTGCTCCGCCCCCGCTGCCCGGGATTCCCGCTCCTCTGGCGGGCGCGCCGTCACTCGAGCTCCGCTGCTGCTCTGCGGCCTCCATCCTCTCACGCTCGCACTGCGCGAACACTCCTGCGTATCGCTCTCGCTCGGACGTGACGCCACCGCAGTCACCAGCTCCTCCCACTCCTTCTTCTTGTTTAATGGCGAATAACTCCTTAGGAGTATTATCGCCACCTACTGTACTGGATGTCAAGTAAACCTTTATAGGTGATGAGCTTTTATACAGTCTATGGTGATGAGTCTGAAATTTGAGTTAAAAAAAATAATTAAATAAATACATAAAAAAGGTGATGAGTCTGAACTTTGAGTTAAAAAAAATAAATACATAAAAAATAATAACAAAAACCCCCCACTCCGAAAGAGCACTTCCGCTTTTGAGTCGAGTGGGCGGGATTTGAGCGAATGTTGTTGTTGACTGAATACGGGATTTAATAGTTGTAATAGTGAAATGAGTTTAATGCATGTTTAGAGAGCGTTTGTGAGAGAAAGAACAGTTTCTAGATGCATGGATACCGTCGAATGCCCGCCAATGAAGAAAGATACTTAAAAACAACAACAACAACAACAATAGAAAGAAAGTTAAGAAAATTTAGGCAAAATAAGAGCAGTACATATGAATTATCTAGATTTTAAACATCCGTGAAACAAAAAAATGTATCGGAACAAGGAAAATGACAATGAGAATTAATATGTGCAATATGTGTATGGTTAATTACAATTGTCATGTTAGTGCAGATATCTGTGCACAGAACCGAGTCTGTGAACAGTGTTGCCAGATTGGGGTTTTGAATTTTATCGTGCGGGTAAAAATAGGCTTTCGGGTCAGTTTGGCGGTTTTCAAACATATAAATTGCATAGGCTAATTGTTTAAAAAAGACAGCCGCACTTATCACGAGGGCTCAGCAGACAGACGTTATGATTTATGAGTGACAAGTTTTTAGCGTGATAACTTATAAGTTATAACATATCTGATTTTGAATGTAGTATGACTGTATATTCAAGTAATTGCAATGCCTAAATATAAGTTAAAGAGTGACTCAACTCTCAAAACGTGAATTATTGTGGAGAGAGATGACACGAAGACTCTATCACTGCAACTCCGAAATCAGAGCACATTTGCATGAATTAATCAAACCCCAAACTAAATATGTCGGTTTATACCAGTGATGGGCAGACTTGGCCCTTCCAGGCCACTTTCTTGCAGAGATTTGATCCAACCCTGATAAAACTCACCTGCCTGTAGGCTTCTAGTAGTCTTGAAGACAATGATTAGCTGGTTCAGGTGTGTTTGATTAGGGTTGGAGCTAAACTCTGAAGGAAAGTGGCCTGGAAGGGCCAAGTTTGCCCACCCCTGGTTTATACGATCCTGTCTTTTATCTTTTAAACGGTCCAGATTGATAAATCCTTGAAAACTGATTAGTTTTGACTGTTCTGTGTAAAATTATAGAACGACACGAAGGTAAGCGCATTTACATTAAAAAAATGTTTAATAGTCGTATTATAATTCAGTATGTATCAATGAATGACACAGTTTTGACTGTCATGGTGTGTGCATGAACGAGTGTGAGAAATACCTGCTAATTATGTTGCTTTTTACGATCACTTATATTGGACACTTTTTTGCATTTAAATTGGATTATTCTGGCTGCTTACATTGAAAATGATGCATGTTGTTTCGAGGGTATCGGTTAATTTCTTGATTGCCGTTTTGACAGTGTCTGCTTACATATTTTATTCATGTTCGGTAGCTTAATTCTCTTTAATGTAGGCCATTTGCCCCGATTTGATCCGTTTACCTGGGAAATTTATCTAACGTTATATTTATTTATATTATTTTCTCGTCATTGTTTTGCTTTAAGGAGTTAAAATGGCCCTTTTCAACCTTGATTTATATATTCCATCACATTATTTTGACAGTTAAAGTTTGTGGGCGGGTATTTATGAGCTTTTGGCCTGGAAATCGTCCATCCAATCTGGCAACACTGTCTGTGAACTGAATCGATTGCATCACCATCTCAGCCAGGTAGAACTGAGCCATGTCCTCTGGGATACGATCACCAGATTTACTCAGCAACATCAGTAGATCTCCAGTGACACAGTAATCCATGAGCATATAGTGCCGAGCAGAAGAGGAGAGACACTCATAAACCAGAATGAACAAACAGCACTGTACTGGAGAAAGATTCTGAGGCAGACTAAAACGGAATTATTTGGCCTCAACACCAAACGATATGTCTGGCAGAAATCCATTACAGCATTCCTCCAGAAAAGCATGGAGGTGGTTATGTCCTGTTATGGGCTGTTTCTCTGCAGTAGGGACTGGAGCACTTGTCAGGATAGAAGGAAAAATGGATGGGGCAAAATACAGTCAAATTCTTGAGGAAAATCTGCTGCCCTCTGCCAGAAAGATGTCAATGGGAAGAAGGTTTACCTTCCAAAGTGACAATGACCCAAAGCACACAGCAAAACTGACACACAGTGGTTGAAGGAGAAAAAGTTGAATGTCCTTGCATGGCCTCGTCAGAGCCCAGACTCAAAACCCACTGAAAATCTGTGGAATGATTTGAAGACTGCAGTCCACAAACACTCACCATCAAATTGAACTGAACTCGAGCAGTTCTGCAAAGAAGAGTGGGCAAATATTGCAAAGTCTAGATGTGCAAAGTTAGTCGAGACAGAGACAAATCCCAACAGACTAAAGGCTGTAATTAAAGCAAAAGGTGGTTCAACAAAAT
>NW_015506267.1:382075-387724 GCF_001515645.1 Sinocyclocheilus grahami | reverse complement strand
AGTGTGTTAGACCAGTTTATGTGTTTATGTGTGTGTTAGACCAGTTTATGTGTTTATGTGTGTGTTAGACCAGTTTATGTGTTTATGTAGTATGTTAGACCAGTTTAAGTGTTTATGTAGTTAATAAAACCTTACTTGTATCACACTTGATATGGTTCATTGTTTGCTCATAACTGGAGTCACTTAATCATGCAGATTTATGCTACAAACTCTTTGTAGAATTGTACAGTAAGAAAGTTATTTCCCTTAACCAGGGAATTAACGTTCTTAGAATTGACAGACAGTTGACCCTGAGAGGTCAGCTAAATATCTACAGCGGATCTAAATATTTATAATTAATTATAACTAGTTATGATTAATTATTCATATTTCCCCATGAGCTGAGTCGCTACAGGGGGTTATTCATTTCTATAACCACTGTATTTGGTTAATCCAGTTTCTGATCTATTTATAGAGTGGAAGCTGTGTGGATGTTGTGGAAAGTAAATGTGAAGCACATATGACCTTGATGTTCAGGTGTCCATGTATTTTTGGCATTACTGATGGAAGTAACATCAGAACAGCCCATGAGATATCACTTGATCTTCTTAAGTCACTGGTGTCCTTTCTTTCTAGAGCTGAAGAAAACACCAAACTCATTAAAAACTAGATTTTTAAAAAACAAATATTAACCAGAAACTACATTTAAAATATAATGAATTACATCATAAATATTGATATTTTGTTTAAATTAACAAATATTACCAAGATCTGTCATTGAAATGTTCTTGGATCTGCAGCGTCCTGAAACACAGAATAACAGCATCTTTAAAAGCAACAAAATATAAACTTTGTTTCTCACAACAATGAGGTCAGTGTAATTTGAAGAGAAAGTATTAATCTTAATTGGCAGTGATAACAACAGTGCATTCTGGGAAACAGTGTTCTGATTGGTGTCTTCTCTCTCCATGCCTTGGAATCACAACCAGTGGTTTTTTTTCATATAAAACAAAAACAAAACTATAAAACTCACCAAAATTAGGCAGAGAGAGGTTTTTAAAGCCCATTGCACCTAGAAAAGTCATTGCAGCACATGATGAATTCAGATGTTCTGACCTCGAGCTGCTGCTGGAGTCTCTTTAGCCTCACAAAGACTTTGAGTTTCATGAAGCTCCTCAGCTGAAAGACACGCAGAAGAACCATTAATGAAACAGACCTGAAAAACATCTGAACAAGCGTTTCTAAGAGAGACTGAAGTGAAGAAACACTGTTAGTGTGAGTATTAGTGTCTGTTCAGGACCTACTCTGAACCTCTTCCAGACTGTCATCTGTGGCGTTTTCATCATCTGAAGAATCATTTAAAGCAGCAGCCAACCCTGCATGTGTTTCTGGTCCTGATAGAGAGTTCAGAACAAAATGGTTGATTAGTACAGATGGTTATTGTACATGTTAATGCATTTAGTCATGGTGATATGCTCCACTTTAACTTCTTGTCTAGACAATGTCTGTCCTCTCTGCTCCAGGCCGGCATGTGCTACCCCCTCTATATGTTCTTTGTGAACATCAGACCAAACTCAGGGCAACAGAGAGAAAACTGCGCAAATCAAAAGACCCTTCAGTTCTTGGAGCCCTTCCTCTTCTCCATACACTACATCACTGGGACCATCATACAAGCACATGGTTTATATTGCTATGCTGATGGCACACAGCTCGACTTTGCATTTCAACCAGATGATCCAACGGTAATTGCATGAATCTCAGATTGCCCGGCAGACATCTCGGCATGGATGAAAGAACATCACACCTACAGCTCAACCTGGCAAAGACTGAGCTTCTTTTCTTCCCTGTCACTCCGATTCTACAGCACGATTTCACCATCCAGCTGGGTTCATCAACAATTACCAATAAGTGCGGTCAGAAATCTTGTTGTAATCTTTGGTGACCAGCTGACCTTCAAAGACTACGATGCGAAGACAGCTCGATCATGCAGATTTGCACTGCACAACATAAGGAAGATCAGGCCCTTCCTAACAGAGCATGCTGCACAACTCTTGCCCAGGCCCTTTTCATTTCTAGATTGGACTGCTGCAATGCTCTTCTGGCTTGACTTCCATCATGTGCAATCAAACCTCTTCAAATGATTCAGAATGCAGCAGCACGTCTGATCTTTAACGAGGTCAAAAGAGCCCATGTTACACCTCTCTTTATCTCCCTGCTCTGGCCTACCTGTTGCTGCTCGCATAAAGTTCAAGACATTAATGCTTGCATGTAGAACAGCCACAGGCTCAGCACCTGCCTACTTCCACTCACTATTACGAATCTACATCCCCTCCAGAAGCCGGAGGTTGTTAAGTGAGCGAAACCTCATGGTACCATCACTGAGACACACAAAATCGCTTTCCAGAACATTTCTGTTCATTTTTCTTTGCTGTTGGAATGATCTTTCCACCCCCATTCGGACTGCTGAATCCCTGACAATATTCAAAAGACAGCTGGAAACGCATCTCTTCCATGAGCACTTAACTGCATCCTCAAAAAAATAAAACTTTCACTTACCCCTTATCTTGTACTATTATAAACAATGTCTGAAACTTTGTATTGCAAGCACTTCTTGTGTTTATTTGCCACTTTACAATGAATCACTTGCTGTATTCCTAATTTTTTAAGTTGCTTTGAGTAAAAGCATCTGCTAAATTAATACATGTAATGTAAATGTAAATGAAATATGGGTTGTGTTTCAATACTGTAAGTAACTTTTAGAACAGTCAGACTCACTCGATAGTTTAACTTGCAATGGTGTCTTCAGTTTTTTCTATTTTTCTGAAATTGTAAACATTAAAAGTCACTCTCCTCTTCTATGCATATTTACGTATGTGACTTTAAGGGACTTAAATAATACTCACCTCGAGGTTTATCATACACTCTCAGAAAAAAAAGGTACAAAAGTTGTCACTGGGGCGGTACCTTTTCAAAAGGCACACTTTTGTATCTAAAGAGTCAATATTGGTACCTTAAAGGTACATATTAGTACCTAAAGTGTACATATTAGTACCTAAAATTTACAAAAGTGTACCTTTTGATAAGGTACCGCCCCAGTGACAGCTTTTGTACCTTTTTTTCTGAGAGTGTATTTTCTCAGTTGACAAAATGGGAAAACAATGGATAAGAGAACAGCAACAATGATCAAATTAACTATGAGTCCAAAGACTGCACCTAACACCCACAGGCTACTTTTAGTGAAATCCTCTAAATCATTTAACACAAAATACCCATCGCTGTAATCCATGTCATAATAATCTTCATAATAATCATCATCACGTAACCCCAGCTGATAGTGGTTCAGTCAGAGTCTGGTGCTTCACCACACACTGATAAGTGAGATCTATCAGACGGCAGGATCTGCAGGCTCTTCATCAGCTGAAAGGATCTGTCTGTGTTTGGTCTGATTCCGTGCGAGTTCAGCTGCTCATCAGGTAACGGCGTCTGATCGCGTCTGATCTCCATCTGCGCATGTTTAGGGTAGAAGCCTGTGGCCAAACACACCAGAACCTGCTGGCCTAATGATCCAGACGCTTTTACAGAAGAGTAAACCTCAGGACGAGCTGCAGGACACACAGACACGATTCACTGAAATAATAAACCACCATGAAAAAACTCATTCAAACGATAATCCTACAGATTCTTATGTGAACAACTGAGTAGTGAGATAAACTCACATGCTGTGATGAATTTTCCCTCTTGTTGAAGGTCAGTGAAGCTGGTTAACGTTTCCACACATTTCCTCTCCAGACTGATTCTCTGTTCCAGATGAAGCCATGATCAAGGACTAAAGGTTTCCAGAGCATAGAGAGGGTAAAGGTCAAAGTCTCTCCATCATAGGCATATTCATCAGTGCCTTGAAGAAATATTACTGAACCGTTAGAGAGAAGTTCAACCGCACAGCCGTGTCTCCACTGAAGAACATGAAGATCTAAATACACACACATAATATGACAAAATTCATTCAATTTGACAGTGATATTATTTAAAATGTTGAACATTGTTTCATTCAAATACTCTGAATAATACATATTTTGCATGCTGGTTAATGAATATTTACCTGTGTCGTTTATCCTATTATCATTTCTCTGGTCCATCAGTGCGATGAGGTTGATTTGAAGCCATTGTTGTTTATAATTCAACTCATCACTTTCATTTCTAAAGAGTCTCTCAGATTCCTCACACAACTGTGTCCAGAAATCTGCTTGATTCACACTCTCACAGAAACTCATCTGTATGTCACTGAGTTTGACTGAGTTGTAAAATCCATACATTTCTCTAGAGATTGGATATTTTGATATGGCGCTATACGTGTAGTACAGAGAACATATTTCTGAAAGAGGAAGAGAGAAGAAACATGGAGAAAAAATAAATCATCATGCAGCAGTGTAACAGATATGTCCAAAGTTTAAACCTAAACCTGAGCAATTCAAAGGTCAAAGCAAACACTGGAAGAATACATCAAGATTGATGATGAGCATCAAACATGACCAAACTTTTCAGCATCAGACACAGATCATTAGAACCATACATGAATCATAGTTTAACCATGACATTTATAGGCCTAGTAAAACTGTGGATATACAAATGGTAATCAAGCCTACGGCAAGAAAAAACATGGTTTCTACTCCTTTACTATAATAAAACCATGGTTAATTTTCGTAAGGGAGAAATAGCTACTATCTTTACAGTCTAATACAGACAAGTGAATGCAATGAATGCCCAGTAAGAATAAAAATTTAGGAAAATTCGACTCAAAAAAGAGTTTTCTTACCACTTTGAGAAGGGAAAATAAACAAAATCAGGAGAAAAACTTTGACTGCTGCCATTATCTTTGGGGTTCAGCTTGAAGCTGTAAAACCACAGCATCTGCTTTCGTATGTGAGACACTTACTACAAGTATGATGACGTAGGCCTACTGTAAATATGACGGTCTGGAAAGGAGTCAATCTAGAAGTTTAATTTAGTCTGATTTCTAAACAGTGCAGTACGTGGGCAAGCGGTGTGTCCTAACAAAAAGGTTCAATGTTTTTATTTATTTATTAAATTACATTGAACACAAAGTCAAGTCCAAACATCAATCCAAACGCGCTCTACAGTAGGCCTACTGACATTTCCTCACCGATTCGATTCAGGGATTCAGATCCATTCGGACGAATCATGAACCCACTGAATAAAGAAACGATTCACCGAATCTATACGCTATATAGGCCTGATCATTGGGCTGTCTGTCGAATGCTTGAATCTGATAGACCGCATTAAACTTTCATATCACTTCACCAGTTTTCAGATTTCAGTTATTTCAAAGGTCTTCTTCACAGCTTGCCACAGCAAAAGAACAAAACCCACAAAAAGATTTGAGCGATTCATTTGCATTGATGTCCTTAGTGTGTAGTTTTCTAACCAATTCAATCACTCTCTGAAACATCTGGTTAAAAAAAAAGCAATATCAACAGACTGTGTATGATTATTACAAAGCTTTGCTTTACACCAAACACCAACACTTGCAAATGTGCATTTTAGACTAACACCACATAAACGACACACAGGACAGGCAACTGTGAAACAGTAAGGAATAGCCTGTAGGCTACTGGAGCTGCAAGGCATGCTGGGAATTATAGCCACCTCCCA
>NW_015506267.1:369783-381510 GCF_001515645.1 Sinocyclocheilus grahami | reverse complement strand
TGCAGGACACCGGCCCTCCAGGACCGAGTTTGGGCACCCCTGCACAAGAGTGACCTATAGATGGCATGTGCACTTACACTGCCTGTACACTAGAGAGCAGCATTATGTTATTCACCATCATCTCCACACGCATTCTGAGTTGATGTGAATGTCAAACATTCCCGAAACACTTCAATCCAAAGATCACTTTAATAATCCAGATTCTAGTTGGTCATGTGAAGTTACTGCCGCGTGTCTGAGCTGATTAGATGTTTCATGTGACTGTGGTTTAGTTTGGGCCTTTGCTCAGGCCTCTCATGTGTCAGGACTTAATTAGACTTCAATAAACCAAGTCCAAAACTATCAGATAAATTAGTCTACATACTTTATTGCACCAAGACTGTGGAAGTAGGCCTGTACTTTGGATAGTACAAACTGATAGATAACTGACAGATAATAATGCCGTTTTAAGTGGATGTCTGTGCATTGCACCCATTGTATATATTTTGTCCTTCCCTTTTCCTTCATTTGATTGACATATTAATTACCTGGTTATGCTTGCTTTTTCAGAAAATCACTTCTGAAAGACACTAGTGGATGGAAATGAACTGATTAATAGTGTAAACAAATTAGAAATAGCCAGAAATTAATTTTCCCTCTTTCCTGCTGACATGCCACAGAGTACTAGTACGTCTAAAAATATATAATAAAACACTTTCAATAGTGCATTGGAACGAGGAAAATGCTGTGGTTTGCTCACAATATCAGTTTAAACTAATGTTTGCAGTTGTTCATGAAATAACCGAAAAGGTTGCTTATATTTGAACCTTCAAGCAAACAACTAAACGGCAAAAACTGGTCACAACATCCAAAAAGCAGGTTCATAATGTAAGTGCTAAACTGATTATTTAGGTTAGTTTAGCCTGTAATTGTCCTACGGTTCTGTGTAGAGTGTGTCTTGAGGTTGTGAGGTGTGGTTCAGTTCAGTAATGCCAGACAAACCTTGTGAACCCGATATTTAGAGTTTGACCTGAGGACATCATCACAAATAGCTCATATAACCACACACACACACACACACAAATATTTCAAAGATACAGTACAGAAATATCCTGTATGTATTTACTCATCAAAATACATCATTTCAATTCAAAGACAGTGAGTCATCTTGAGTGAACTGAATTATTGCTTCATATTGATGAATGAGAAAGGATGAATCTAGAAAATGTACAAAAGTTTTCTTTGATTTAAGGTGCACAAAGTTGATTCCTAAACCACAGGCTTTTCCATCCAAGTGTAATTTAAAAACACTAAAAATGTTCCATATGAAAATGCCTAGGGCTGCACTGATTGCACATATTTCATCTAGCATGTTAGTTACACAGACAGATATATAGGAACAAGGCACAAATAAAAACAAATGCTCCCTATTTAGAGCCCTATTTGGTCTTCATAAAAAGAGCAACAAAATGCCCCAACCGCTCAAAAGTCCCAGATTCTGCAGTAAAAATATCAGCCAAGGTCTTTTACTGTCCACGTGAACAAGAGAGGGAAGCTAGATGAGAAAAACAGAGGAAAAAGGAAAATTTAACTTGAGCTTAGAGTCAAAACACATAGAGCTTTCAGAGACTCGACAGCAAACATGGCTGTTGTTTCTGACTGATGAACAAGCTGAGAATTTGAACAAGTTTGAAAGAGAAAACGGTTCACAGCTAGACAGATACTGTAGTTATGTGAAATTACATTTTAGACTGAACAGACTGTAACGTACTATGTCTGCCAGACCAACGTACAGAAAGAGGCCGGCGGTGACAGCAGAAATCCACTCCTTAGCAACCGTTTCCGTGGAGACGGACAGAGCGATGTACAGGCCGATGAAGGAGGTGAGAGAGCTGGCCACGTTCAGCAGCAGAGCCCGTTTGACCGACAAACCACAGTGCAACAGAATCGCAAAATCACCTGAACATGAAAATGACTGAAAATATTTGACTAAATATTCAAAATGTAACATTTAAAAAAAAAAAATCACAACTGAGGTCTCTTTAATGTTTCAATTATTTCTCATAGACAACGTTATTAAAAAACGAAGAAGAAAAAAAGTCATGATAGTAAAATAGGCTTTTTTGTGCAAAATATAATTCATTTCTTTCTTTTAATTTTGGAGTGAAATGTGACTCAGGCATTTTTTAAAGGGGTCATATGATGCTGCTAAAAAGAACATTATTTTGTGTATTTGGTGTAATGAAATGTGTTTATGCAGTTTAAGGTTAAACAAACTCATTATTTTCCACTTACTGTACATTATTGTTTCTCCTCTATGCCCCGCCTTTCTGAAACGCGCCGATTTTTACAAAACTCATCGGTCTGAAAAGCGAGGTGTGCTGTGATTGGCCAGCTATCCAGTGCGTTGTGATTGGCCGAATACACTCTTAAAAATAAAGGTGCTTCAAAAAGTTCTTCAAGCGATGCCATAGAAGAACCCTTTTTGGTTCCGCAAAGAACCATTTAGACAAAGGTTCTTTAAAGAACCATCTCTCTCTTACCTTTTTATAATCTGAAGAACCTTCTTTCGCCACACAGAACCTTCTGTGAAACAGAAAGGTTCTTCAGATGTTAAAGGTTCTTTATGGAACCATTTAGATAAAACGGTTCTTCTATGGCATCGCTTGAAGAACTTTTTGAAGCACCTTTATTTTTAAAAGTGTACCTCAAGCGTAGGCATGACATGTTACGCCCCTTACCATATTGTGGTAAAACACAGCAGCCACGTTGTCCACTGTGAAAGTTGATGTATTCCCTCAGCGAACAGCACGGATCAGCTCTAGGCATGACGAAGCAGATATCGTCCTCTTTTGGAAGACCAAACAAAGTAGTTTCGCTTTCACCACGAAACACACAGCGCCTTCACGACATGGCTGCAGCGTCAACAATACTACAGCGAGAATAAAAGTTATGCCTTCTTTCTTTGCGTGAGCATTTGGGTGGCTTTATGCAAAGCTTCCACATAGTGAGGTAGATATGTGGGGGCGTGTTAGAACGAGCCGTTTTAGGGGGGCGTGGCAGAGTCTTAACTTTGATAAAGAATATCTCTTTGGTTTTGAGACTTTAGTCTTTGCAACTTCAGGGATCTTATCTATGCACAATCAGCTTGTAACACTCCAAAGAGAAAGGAAAACTTGAAATCGCATCATATGACCCATTTAATGAATAAACAAGACAAGCAAACAAATAAATACTTTAACCATAAGAAAGACATCTTGTATAAATCAAAATCATATGTTCAATTCAGTGTTATTTTAGTATCCTTGACATACAATTTGAGTTTTTGCTAATATTTAGAATTTTATTTTAAATTTGTTTTCATTTTCATTTTAGTTAAAGTTTTAGTAATTTTGTTGTGTTTTGTCATTTTATTATTACTATTATTATTTAGTTTTATATTTAAACTAAATGAAAATGAGAAATGCTGCCCTGGCAACTTGCTGAAAAAATGAATTTTAAAAATATGTTTTTGCAGTTAATGTTTTTTTTTTTTCAAGAAAATGCATTTTTAAACGATTTTAGTTTTAGTTTCATAATAACCCTGTTTGAATTAAGCATAAAAAGAACTGAAAATGATTTTTTCACTAGCACGGAGATGCATGTAACTTTATTTCGTTGTAAGACAGTATAAGCACACCTTTCTTCAAAAAATTCAGCTTTGCATAATAGCAATAAATTTCATTTCAACAGATATTAAAATGAAAAACACTTATTTTAAATTATAATAATATTTCACAATTTCACTATTTTTACTGCACCAAATTCAGGAAAAAATTGTGAAAAATTTATAATATTAAGTATATTTACAATAATATCAATATTATTTAATTCAATACTAGATAGCATCTATAACACATACTTCACTCAAACTGAAAAATGCTGTGTATTTTATGCTTATTAAAGCAAGTTAACATCAAACTCTACATACTGTCTATGCAGAGTGTTTCAAATCCATCACTTCTGTTATGATTCTTCCTTTATGTACAGTAGCCAGCAAGGCAGCTCACTACGTATTGTAGTTTATGCATGTGTCAGTGTGTGCATCTCTGTTGAGTATTTATCTGTCTTAATGTCGAACAAGCACAATGATGCTCACCTAACTCATGCGGCAGCTCATGGCAGAGCATAGCCAGAGACGTGGCCAGACCGGACCGCCACGAGATGGAGAACGCCGCGCCGATCGCCAGACCGTCCGCAAAGTTATGGATGCCGTCTCCAATGGTGATCATATAGGGAAGCAAACGCTGCTCTGAGGGAGAAGAGAAGACGATGATAATTCATGAAACCTTTTATACTAGTGGCCTGATGGGATATTATTAACCCAACAGTCATTTTACTCTCTTAGATGTCTGTCATTGTTTATTTTAGTAATATATCATTAACTCAAAAGTTGTGAATAATTACCTTTTTTGGGGCTAACAGGTTGAAGGAAGGACTTTTCTCTTTTTTCGGCATCCACCTTCAATAATAATGAAATATTAAATAATAATAATAATAATAATAATAATAATAACAACCACCAACAAAACACTAATATTTTTTTTTATTAATAATTATCATTAAAAATAATTATTAATTAAGTATTTTAATAATTAATAATTACATTATATTAATTTATAATTTATAATAATTTATTATTGTTAACTAAAACTATAAACATTTTCGTTACTGGAAATACAATAAATGTTAACTGAAATAAAATATATATATATAAAAAAATATTTTATTTCATCTAGTTGCCAATGCATTGATACAAACTATATAGGCATTAAAAAAAATGTATACAAATGACAAAATCACAAATTAAGCAGAACAAAAGTACAGAAACTTAAAATGAAAATAAAAACAGAAAATATAAAAAATGAAAAAAAATATATATACATATTTTATTTAATCTAGTTGCCAAAGCATTAATAAAAACTATATAGACATTAAAAAAATTAATACAAATGACAAAATCAAAAATTAAACAGAACAAAAGTACTACAACTTAAAATTAAAATTAAAATAAAAACAGAAAATATAAAAAATTGAAAAAAAAAAAATATATTTTATTTAATCTAGTTGCCAAAGCATTAATAAAAATTATATAGACATTTAAAAAATTAATACAAATGACAAAATCACAAATTAAACAGAACAAAAGTACTAAAAATTAAAATAAAAACAGAAAATATAAAAATAAAACAATTAAATAGATCTAAATGACTAAACTATTTATTTTAAATAATAATAAAATACCAATAATGCAAAAAAAACAAAACACTGTTTCTGAATTTAGACCCCATTATTATTAGTTTATTCACCAGCAAAGACTGTTTTCTGCTTTTCTCGCTATTTAAGTCTATTTCTATGTGATTTTCTCACC
Organism: Sinocyclocheilus grahami; assembly: GCF_001515645.1. Classification (NCBI taxonomy): domain Eukaryota; kingdom Metazoa; phylum Chordata; class Actinopteri; order Cypriniformes; family Cyprinidae; genus Sinocyclocheilus; species Sinocyclocheilus grahami. Next base: position 376,121 of record NW_015506267.1, on the reverse strand, counting down.
AGATCGGCCTGTGAGCTGGAGTGTTTGTTCTGTTTCTCTCGCTGGAACATCTGCAGGACTTTGTGATGAACATCAGACTCCTCCTGCGAGCACAGCATGATGTTAGCGGTTTGGGAATGGATTTAGAATCGTCTCGGACCTCTCAAACAGCACGAAAGACTCACTTCATCATGATTATGGTGATGTTCTCTGCGGTTAATGATGGAGAAGATGCCTTCCATCAGGTAGAAAAAATAGATGCCCACAATAAGCACCAGAAGTTTGTACACATAGTCCAAGTTTTCCTCTGCATGGTCGTGAACGTGGAGGCCTAAGAACTACACAGAGATGAAACGACATTAACACTGATCAGAAACTTGGATTGCGCTTTGATTTCCCAGCAGCGCTGTGCAGTAATTCCTGTCTGCACTCAATAAGCGAGGTCTGTTTCTCTCAGCAATCCGGTTATTTTCCACTCAGGGCGATGACATGGTGTGACAGGGCTGTAGTTATGTTGACACGGATCTAAACGGATGAGGGAACGTGGGCGCTGTCAGCGCTCGGGGGAAATAATGGGTGCCAGGCCTGCCGCCGAGACCCATTCTGTCCCATTAAACCAGAAAACTGAGCTTTCTATGAGAAGATGCCCAGCCCAAGAGTAATCGGAGGGAAATTCAGAATGATGTTGAGGGTGAGATGAAGGATAACACTAAAACACAGCTAGGTGGTTGCACACAAAATTCGACATATCAGCAATATGAAATATTAAATATATGCTCCTTTTCCCTTTCAGAGTTATTCACAGTTAAAGATTAACCTGTGTTTTGGCAGTGCCTCTCATTATTCGGGATGGATTTTACTAATAAAAAGATGCAATTATGATTAACTGATATCATTACTTAAAATTAACTGAAATAAAGTATTAAAAAAATATTAAAATTAATAAATTTCAGCTAGCTGAAATTTTAATTTCAATTAATTTGAATTGATTTCAAGATGAGGAAATAAAGAAACAAAAACTAAAACTGAATTAAAAATGAATAACTATATAAAACAAAAACAAATCAAAACAAAAACTAAACTTTAACAAAAAAATATAAACAAATTCAAACTATTAATAAAACTATAATAGCATCTCAATGATACTAAAATAACACTTATGCATACATACAATTCTACTTCAAACTAAATATTATTAATAATATTGTTTATTATATTCTTTATAATTAATAAAAAAATGTTTTATAAATAATATTTTAGTTTATATCAGAATACTAAATGCTTCTACACTTATAGATACACTTAAATATATGAACTGAACCAGTTATGTAGGCAAATAAAGTCATTTTAAATAATAAAGCTAAAACCGTTTGTCAAGGCGTTCCGGTGACAAAAATGTCAAGGCTGCATTTATTGGATCTAAAATACAGTAAAACAGTATCATTGTGAAATATTATTACAATTTAAAATAAGTGTTTACGTTTTAAAATGGTGTATATTCTTGTGATCAAAACTGAATTTTCAGCATCATTACTATAATAATATACAGGTGCATCTCAGTAAATTAGAATGTCGTGGAAAAGTTCATTTATTTCAGTAATTCAACTCAAATTGTGAAACTTGTGTATTAAATAAATTCAGTGCACACAGACTGAAGTAGTTTAAGTCTTTGGTTCTTTTAATTGTGATGATTTGGGCTCACATTTAACAAAAACCCACCAATTAACTATCTCAACAAATTAGAACGAGTACATGTCCAGTAAATGAACATACTTTCCAGAAGGCCAACACTTCACTAAAAATGTTTTTTTATTGGTCTTATGAAGTATTCTAATTTGTTGAGATAGTGAATTGGTGGGTTTTTGTTAAATGTGAGCCAAAATCATCACAATTAAAAGAACCAAAGACTTAAACTACTTCAGTCTGTGTGCATTGAATTTATTTAATACACGAGTTTCACAATTTGAGTTGAATTACTGAAATAAGTGAGCTTTTCCATGGCATTCTAATTTATTGAGATGCACCTGTATAATAATATGCTGATTTGCTGCTGAAGAAACATTTCTGATTATTATCAATGTTGATAATCAACGTCACTGGTAAAGTGAATACAAATTCAAGAGAATAAAGTTGAGGATTGTTACACTTTTAGGCATTTTCTCAGCTGGTTTGTAGCATAAAATCACCATACAACGAGATGCAGAGAGCTAGCAATGGTCTGTATTGTGCTGAATGTGGGGTTTGCTCACCGCGGGCAGCAGATGCAGCAGAGCGTCGCCCGTCAGAGATCCCACAGCCAGACTGATGCAGAACTGGATGCAGAGCTCGAACACTTGCGTACATGCGGAGAACAGCTGCATCACGATCCCAAACATGGCCATCAGACAGATGAGGAGGTTGGCCAGTGTGGCGTATACATATCTTGAACACAAAGAGCTCATTCAGTGACTGTACATACACAAGAACACATACAGCGGAATGAAGCACTCATTCACACTGAGCTTTATAATGGGTAATCAAAACGGAATCAGGTTTGTTACGAGAAAAACAATTTCGCTGGATGTTTTTTTTTCTTTCTTTCCTTGGTTTCAAACAGTAAAAATATGCATTGTAATAATGCATAATAATATTGTTAAATAAAAAAGTGACTTATTTTAGCAATAAAATCAGTATTTTTCATTTAAAAAGATGAAATGGAGAACATTACTGTATGAGTTTATATTGAGATATTTGGTTTGAGAAACTGTTGAGATCTCTTATGAAACTATATAATGTCTATATGCGTAAATTTCTTAAAGGGGTCCTATTATGCTCTTTTACAAAGTCTTGAATTTGTTTTGGGGGTGTACTAGAACATGCTCTCATGCTTGGTGGTTCGAAAAATGCATTATTTTTCACATAATTTACATTATTAAAATACCTTTCTCCCCAGGCTGGCACAAATGGCTCGATTAGTTCCGGCTTTGATGAAGGTCCGCCTTCCGAAAAACAAAATGTGTTGTGATTGGTTAGCTGTTCCAGTGCATTGTGATTGGCGAACAGCTTAGATTGTGTTTCAGTACTGCCACGCCCCTTGCTCCGTCTTTCAACAAAAGCTTTTGGCGAATCCGGCAATGTACTCCCTCATGTTGTGGAAGCTGTCCTCAGTAAAATGCGCAACACAATAGCAAATTGGGGTTATAATGCTCAGGAACAACGTTAAAAATAAATTGCAACCACTGTTTCCTGATATCATCCTATTTCGGAAGCCCAAACAAAGACGTTTGGGCACGGAGGTGAAAAAAACAGCACTTCAGGCGGTCGCGCACCGGACGAGAGGCGCAGTGTCGCGTCGTGCCACGTCTTTAAAATTCAAATACATTATTTTCTATGAGTGTAGGTACACTGGCGGAGCCGTTCGGTGTCTGTGTTCATTAAAATGAATGCATAATACAGTAACGAAAATCATCCTTTCTAGGCACAATTTTTTTTTTGTATCATTTCTTAAAATTCAATTCAGTACAACAATTACTACCATGATACATACCACAGTTAAATCAGTTAACTAAAACTATAATAATATCTTCATTACTTGAAATCAAATAAACACTAAAAAGTATGAAAAAAACTTTCTTTCAGCTAGTTGCCAACTTTTCTCATTTTTATTTATATTACACTGATGTGCTAAAATAGCTAAAACTGAAATAAAACTTATAAAAACTATATAGACATATTTAAAAAAAAAACATAAGAAATATAACATAACTAACATAAAAACACAAACTTTAAAAATAAATTGAAATGGGAAAAATAAAAACAAATATTTCAAAATAATAATAAAAAATATAATAGTATCTCAAATAACACTGATACAAACTTACAATTCTATTCTACCTATAAAATATTATTAATCATATTATTTATAATTTTATTCTCAATAATATTTGTATTATTAACATTATTTAATATTTTCTGTATTTTAAAGTGCCTCTGTTACGATATTTAAATATCAAATAAAACAATGTCATATTGGGAAAAAAATCTTTAAAATAGGTCTGATTGTCTTTAAGCAGAGGATAATTGTTTTCTTTAGATTTTTGGGTGAGATATGATATAACCAGGTATTTTTCATGAGATTATGTTTATGAGCCACATTTCATGGAAAAGCCAGTTTCATTCAAGCTTTGATTTTACAATTATGCATTATTATGGTGGTTATTATGATTATGTTTTTTTAGAGAACAATGTTAACATTATGTCAGTGAAGTCAGGACCACTTTTGAAAATATATTTATTGACAATTCTTGAATTTGGCGAAACTTAGGCTTTAAGGGGTTCGCTGCCATACTAGACAGTTTAAGATACATCCTTAAAGTCCCCATGAAATCAAAATTAAAGTTTTTTGGGTGTTAGTATCAATATGTTAGTCTTAAGGTTATCTATAAGGCAGTGTGCTCCAAAACAGTGACAAAATTCGCATTTAGAAGATATAAGCATTCAAAGCTTGCAGTTCGTCACTTCTAGTAACTAGTAACGGCTCTAGCCCAAGCTGTGATATAAACGAACGCTATTGGCTATTTTAAAAAGGGGCGGGGCTGCTTGATATGTCCCGCCCTGTCTTCCTGTTTCAGTTAAAGGGGTCATATGATGCGATTTCAAGTTTTCCTTTCTCTTTGGAGTGTTACAAGCTGATTGTGCATAGATAAGATCCCTGAAGTTGCAAAGACTAAAGTCTCAAAGGCTCTGTATTTACATTTACTTTGAAAGATGAAGCTCGCGATTATGGTAAGGGGTGCTACATTTCCGACGAGTGCTTGCGGTGTTCGGCCAATCACAATGCACTGGGTCAGCCGGCCAATCAGAGCAGACTGCGCTTGTCAGAAGGAGGGACTTTGTAGAAAACGAAGCGTTTGTGAGAGGCGGGGCATAGAGGACCTACAATAATGTACAGTATTTGAAAAATAATGTGTTTTTTGAACATTAAAGCATGTCAACATATTCTGTTACACCAAATACACAAAATAACGATCTTTAAAAAAAGCATCCTATGACCCCTTTAAAATGAAGTCAACACAGAGTAACGCTGCGTGTTTCTAAGCATTTCAGGGGACCTTTAAGGCATGAATCCCCCAGCCTGGCAATAAACAATTTTTTTTAGCTTATACACATATGCAGAAATACGATTACGAAATAAAAGAGTGACGAGAATTCACAGAATAGTTCTACAGAATCCCAGCTGTTAAGGAGTTGCTGGGAGGTGGGTGCAAATGTCTGTGCATTTGACTGTAGAACATGCGTTTGAATGGTCTTAAATACAGTTGTTGTTGGTCTGCCTGAACTACGCTTGAATTCCATTCGTTCACTCAAGTGCCCTTTAAATTATATCATATAATGACATGATACCATCATATCAGAGAGAATTATTTACAGCGTATGAAGAGGTCACTCACTCTCGGCAGTGCAGAGTGAATCCAGGCTTACGGGTGCGGGACTGATCTCAGAACAGCCTCCGCTGAGGATCTGCTGAATCAGAGCAGGGCTGATCTGTGTGAACTGATCTCTGCTCAACGATGAAGAGTTCAGCCGGTGAATCTTCAACAGGTCTTCAGTGTTGAAACAGGCCTGCGAGCGCAACATAACCCACACTGAGACATGCAAATGAACGGATGCATAAAACATATTTACGCATTAATATTTAATTTCACACCACAGCGCCGCCGCTGCTCTGATAATCAGGCGTGAAACACTCGTATTTTCTGTTTGCTGAATTATTAATTCCACGGATGTCAGACGACAGGTCTTATTTAGACGGCGTGTGAGCTTAAAGAAATTGGAAATATGCATCATGATTAAATATGAGCTGGATATTCGTCTGCACATGTACTGCTTAATTTCACTGTGATTATGACTGCGGACAGATGAAACGTGTATGTCACAACATACATCAAGAGAAATAAACATTAGCGGCTGCCGCTGACACTTCATGTTACAGGCCTCGTAATTTCTCGCGCAGCCACATGATTGCTCTCTTCGTCAAGTGCCACGGCTAAATGATTGGATTTCTGTGGCGTGCAAAGATTTCCCATGATAAAACTATAGAATTGGTTTGTTTTTGTAAATTGTTTTTCAAATTTCAGGTCAGAGTAAAAAAAATCACACCACGATTCCTCACCTCAGTGTTAAGATTGGAGGCTGAAGGCCCAAGATGTAGTGAAAGATTTGTTAATTATTCTATATGAAATAATTCAATATATAAACTTAAAATCTCAGGGGGACTTCAAGAAAATCTTGTAGGTTAAAGTGGTTCGGCTGACCAAAAAAAAAAAAAAAAAAAAAAATAAAAACCGAACGGTACCCGTGTCCCAGCGGCTTTTGGTCCG
>NW_015506267.1:364410-368806 GCF_001515645.1 Sinocyclocheilus grahami | reverse complement strand
AAAAAAAAAAAAAAAAAAAAAGTTCAGAATCGTACGGTTACCGTGTCCCAGCTGCTGTTGGTCCGATGAGCATCCACATGACTGTGGCTGTTTCTGAGGTGCTGCTTTTCAGCATCATGGTCATGTTCCCCTCCACCCAGGTTTAAAGCCTTCAGAAGCCCTTTAAAATCTGAGGAGGATAACACCATTAAAAAACAAAACATGATCACAATGGTTCATTATTAGTGTGAAGTGAAGTGATATGTGGCCAAGTATGGGTCACATGCTGGTGGGTTCAGAAACTGGGTGCTCGACTTGCAGTGTTTATTTCACTCGTCGATATATGTCCAGAAGGTAAGTAAAGCCGGGTTTCGGCTTCATACTTCCTGGATCATGCGGCCATAACACAGGCTTCTGCGGGAGCCTTTGTGATTATCAGGCCCCTGGCGCGTCACTGCAAAAATTTCCGGACGTCCGGGCTGGGGTTACGCTTTCATGCTACCCTGACTGGTCTACCGTATCTGGGTCGCCCTGAGCGGTTTTCCCGATCACCAGGATATCCTCTTGAAGCATCACCCCCCTCACCATTGAGGGTTATTAATGGTTTTACTTCACAGATAACCGTGAGCATTCGCTAAACAACATAAAAATAACTAACCCTCCTGTTGTGCTCAAAAACAGAGTACAACTTTTGTGTTTGAGGCCATATTGACACACGTTGGATTCCATACAATTTGCCAAAAATGTACAATATGAAAAACTCATGTAAAAACAGAAAACCTGTACTGTAGCTTGTCAGAGATTAAAAAATATAAAATAAGTGAGAAATTGAATAATTCCTAAATACACTGAACAAAAATATAAACGCAACACTTTTGTTTTTGCCCCCATTTTTCATGAGCTGAACTAGATCTAAGACTTTTTCTATGCACACAAAAGGCCTGTTTCTCTCAAATATTGTTCACAAATCTGTCTAAATCTGTGTTAGTGAGCACTTCTCCTTTGCCGAGATAATCCATCCACCTCACAGGTGTGGCATTTCAAGATGCTGATTAGACAGCATGATTATTGCACAGGTGTGCCTTAGGCAGGAACTGGAACACGCTGTCGTATACGCCGATCCAGAGCATCCCAAACATGCTCAATGGGTGACATTTCCGGTGATTATGCTGGCCATGCAAGAACTGGGATGTTTTCAGCTTCCAGGAATTGTGTACAGATGTTTAAAATAAAATAAAAAAGAAAAGAAAACATAAAAGCTACAAAATAAAGGTTTTCTGTTTTTAGTGTCTTTAGTGTTTTTTAAAGTCTTGATATAATTAACAAATTTTTTTTATTTGTTCCTTGAAATGAAAGAAAAAATATAAGAGAGAGAAAAAAAAAGTCAGTTAGTTGCCAATAAATGCACATTTCTAATTTTCAGTTTAAGAACTAAAATAACTGAAATAAACATGAATAAAATCTATATAGATATATAAAAAAAATGAATACAGATGATCTAAACAAACAACAAAATTACTAAAACTAACAGACAACAAACAAAATTGACAGATGTTTAGACTGTGAGACTCAACTAGATAAAGAAACAGTGAATTTTCCTCGGATGATTCAGAAGATGAATTCTGAATTCAGAAAAATGTCAACGTGTCGAAACTTTGCATGCTCATTCATGACCCTAAATGAGAGAAAACATCACCAAATTGTAAGATGAAATAAAGAGTTTAACCAATATTTCAAGTAGCTTGAAAAACAGGTGTAGGTCAAATGAACCCGAACACAATGGGAGGGCTAACAAAATTAAATGTTATCTTTAAAACTAATGAGTTAATTGTGCTGACCTCATGCGTGTCAGGCTGATAGTATTTCTCCATCTCATTAAACATCTTCTCCAAACCCTGATTTCCAGTGATGTCTCCATGAGGATGATCGGTGGTGCTGTTATAGTCGTGGTTGTGGCCATAGATCATTTCGATGAAGTGTTCGGTCTCTACGCCCCAGCGGCCCTCCTGTATGGCCCTGCAGGTCTCCAGCGGAGCGCTGAGGAACAAACAGCAGCCAGGAGCCACGCTGAAGAAATCCTCCATCTGAAGCCCCTGTGAACTGCTGTAGTTACTCAACAGCTGGGAGAGATGATCCACTGAAAGACACTATAGACAGGAGAGAGAAACACTGAGCGGACAATGATGAAATGAAGATAGAGTCGATTAAATGAGAGACTATAAATGTTGTATTTAATGCAGCTGTTTTGTATTAAAGCAAAGACACTACAGGTCAACCTTTGGCTATTTTGCTTCTATAACGTCTTCTTTCAGACTAGTGGAAAAAAAATCGGCATTTCAGTGTTTATTTTATTACACTTTATCAATGTGCATCTGTCTGTTTCAATTACAAAACATATTTTTAACGTTCATATGATTTTTTCTCTTGCACTGAGCCAGAAATCTCCACTTCAGCAGCACTTAAAATGTAAAAAAAAAATGGTTTTCAATTAAAGATTGTTGGATTGTTTTACAATAAATACTAATTCAGTCTTTCTACTTCAAAATTTTGCGTTTAATTCAATGTGTCAATTGCTGTTTCTTTGTAATTATTTGCAAAATTTACTTGCCATTTCTGAGTGAAAATTATTTATACACATTTACTATTGCTTTTAAGTTTACAGTTTCATTCCTATCTATATTCTCAATGTTTTTACAGAGGGGTTTGTTTGTATATCATTTACCTGATATATATATATATATATATATATATGTACAACCAATATATTGGTACAAAATATATTTACATATGTTTTGGAACATATTTTAGCTAATTTTTATATTACATTTTATTCCTAAAAACATGGTGGAATTTTTTCTTTTTTTCTGGTTGTTGACAGTATTTTCTGATTTATGGAGTAAGGAAGAAAGAAATTCAAAATCCTCTCTGTTTATGCAAAATACATCTTGTAATACCTAACAACTGTTTTAATATATTGTGATTAATCAACTGAGTAAATGTGGTGGTGATATCTATTAATTCCAAATTTTTACCTATTCACCTGTAGTGTTTAGCCTTAAACAACACAGAGATTTATTTGAGATGAAAATTTATTTTTGAAGATGATTATTTTCTATTTGAAAATAATACTTCATTTAGCCTTTTCGTGGGAAATTGGTTGGTGCTAACACACCTAAAAACATTATACATACATTAAAAAAAGTTAATATTCATCCAACTAAAAAATGTTTCAAAACACTTTTATGGAGGAACACGAATCTCTAATCTACAAAAAAAATAATGTTCAAAGTAATACGAAGTTCAATGTAGAAATACAACCATGCAAAAATTCAGCACAGTTCCTGCCAAAATCTCATAACTGTGGTACATATTAACTACCACTGTCATCAAAACAAAAAAAAAATCAAACAGACATGACAAAAAGATTTATATTACTGTCTTATTATTGTGGAGACACAATAATCTACTAGGATTTTACAGTTTTATCTCTACAAAAAACATGCACGCCTATATTATCACTTATTAAATAAACTATCAAAAAAACAAAACAAAACAAAAAACTTATTCAGGAGTTTTATGTCAGATATTTATTTATATACAAGTATGCATGTATGTAATTGTTTTTCCAAAAAGCCATTGGATTAGTGTTTATTATCTCTAATGATGGTAACATATTTCATAACGCAGGTCTATGTTATAGTGCAGCAGGGCTAGATGTGTCACGGCCTTAGTAACTTATAAGTTAAAGAGTCAAAGCCCAATCACACACACACACACACCTTTCTCTAGTGCTTTTGGTGATCAAGATAGTTATTTTGTGATTTTGTGAATGCAATAACACCAAAATGGAAAGAAATTAAGACAAGGCTCTACATATAATTAACTGATGTTATCTAAAAGGTTAAACTCAGGTCAAGGGGAGCGAAACCTGTTTTTTCATAAATGTCATGTTGGAGAAAGTTGTCATGTGTTATTAAAGTTTTATGCATATTTTGATATCATCTCTTGTTTTATGAATAGTTTTGCATTCACAACTGTTTACCGTTTTAAGATATTAAATGATCCTTTTCCTGAAATGCTCTGTCTTGATTTTTATCTAACCTTTTTTTTTTTTTTTTTTAAATGTTCCCACTTGTTTTAGAACTTTCCATAATGTTTGTAAAATTATTAAATGGAATGTTCCCTTAACGTTCGCATAAAAAAAAACATTTTTAAAACATTTGGAAAACGGACGTTCTGAACGGTTCGAGAACATTCTAAAATAACGTTTTCATAATGTAAATAACGAGCAACATTCTTAGAACATATTTTTGTTAGCAGGGAACTTTCTCATACAACTTAAATACAGATAAATGCCACATGTCCGCATTATGACAACATGCACTGTAGCGTCTCAACCAATCTGACACACTAATTT
>NW_015506267.1:354135-354584 GCF_001515645.1 Sinocyclocheilus grahami | reverse complement strand
ACACTGAATGGAATGAGGTCAGCTGAGAACTTTATGACGTTTACCTCAAAGATGAGGAGGATGAGCTGAGCTTTGATCCAAAAAAAGTGAGTGACACAAAAACCATGTTCTTCATGCCAGATCTCGCTCTTTGAGGAGACTTACTGGAGTTATTTATTTATTTTTGTATCAACTTTGTCTCTGATGTTCTAAAATTCTTTTAAAATTCTACAAATGTTCTAAAATTCAGAAAAATAGCTGTCATGCAGAAAGAGTATCACTGTAAACAATGATTTTTCAAAGTTGTAAATAAAATAGATTATACAAGAAAATACAGAATCTTTCTACTTCAAAATGTCATGTTTAATTAACTGTAATTTGCAGTTTATTTGTAATCTGTGCAATTTACTAACAATTTGTGAAAATCATTTTAAAGTAAATCCTATGCCCCCCCCCCCCCCCCCCCCCCC
>NW_015506267.1:352640-353079 GCF_001515645.1 Sinocyclocheilus grahami | reverse complement strand
TTTGAGTTTACATGCGAGTAATTCATTCCATCTCGTTGTTATCTAGGAGAAACAACTGAGCTATTAAAGAGATCTCATTTGTGATTTGTGTTTTTCCTACAGCACGCTCTTGTAGAAGACACCTGTGTGATGTACCTGTTGGTGCTTCAGGATCTTCAGGTGGGCTGTTGTGGGAAGCTTTATGGTCTAGTCTTATTTACCATGAAAAGAAAAAATGCACTATTATTGCATCTTATGGTCTTAAACTTCATGTGAAGCTCAGAAAAGGAGAGTGTTTTCAACAATTAATATCTCAACTGTCATAAAATCATGTTTGATTTTACAGATTTGGCCAGAGGAGGGCGTCCTTATCCCTACTAATGCATGAACTAAACCAGCTGAAGTTCATCTGTGAGGGATCTGCAAAGAAAATTATGGAGACTGTAAAGAGAATTTAGTA